>NC_087476.1:17989812-18292084 GCF_036417665.1 Passer domesticus | reverse complement strand
CTTCTGAAAATGAGAAACACTTCTGTAATCCATATGCACACCTTCACTAGACCAGTACTTGCTCTGGGTATTCCCCTGCTGAAATAATATCTCTGCCTGACCTCAGAGCCTCATTTCTTGTCCCATCAATTCCCTATATCAGTGGAATGCTGTTCAGTTGATTGAAGGCCAGGTACAACAGACGTAGGAGATGTCATGGCAGATGCCAGGCCTAGGGATATTTTGTCAGTCTTTTTTGTTTGTTCAAGTGTTCTACCATTCATTGGTTTTGCCATCTGTCATGTTTTGCCTGGTGACTCTTTGTTCTTACTGACTGTGTGGTAAGATTTGCTGCCGATATTTGAATCACAGATCCTGGACCAAAATCAGAGGTAGCATCCAATACCATTGTTATTCACTCCCATAAATGTAAATTTAAAATTCATGTAACACACAGCTTACTCTAGACATAAATGACAGTATATATATAAATAGATGTTTTCACTGGTTTCTTAGTAAACAACTCCACCCCTGAATATGATACAATATACTACTCAGAATATTCTAAAACTAAGTGTATTGTGGGTCTATATGGCGCATTTTTATTGATTCCAAAGGCTAATGCCAAAGGCTCCTTATTGTATACCCTTTCTTGAATTATTTCAAACACAAGAGTGGAGGCATAATAACTGATACACAATGACTTAGCATTCCCCTTCATTTTCCTCAGCCCAAAAATCAAAATCTATAGTTTTTACTCAAAAGGAAGTGATTGATTGAAGGAGGAAAGCAGAATAGCTAAAGAAAGGTATGCTTAATTTTGGAATCCTTACGAAGGTAAAAATAAATAAACTAAAACCAGTATGAAGTAATTAAATTAAAAAAATTGGGTGGGATCTTAGAGTCATATCTTACATTAAAAAAAAGAGGAAAAGCCTTTAATTTTCAGAAATACAGTACTAGTTACAGGAAAAAGAAGTAAAAGTAAAAAGGGACTGACTTGGCAAAATCACAAACTCATTACTGACATCAAAGGATAAAAAAGTAGGTGAAAAATATAAACCAAGCAAAATTGTTAAGGGTGTGTATAAGGGAATTGTAAAAGAATAAATATAGGCCAACTAGTATTGTAAAGGAAATTAAGTGTAAAGGAAATAGTTATTTAACTCTATTATCAGGAAAAGAAATTTTGTGGATGATCAGTTCCTTTTTACTGGTGATTGATGATGCTGAATTGTAGCAGTGTTTAATATCTGGGTTTTTTTACTGTTTTTCACAAAAAGAAATTTAAATGGTGAAAAGCTCTTCAATGCAATTATTACCACAATCTGTTGAAAGAGCACAGGGAAAATCGTGGCGCTGTGTGGATAGATAAAGCAGATATTTTCTTATCAAATCCTTGATGAGGTTCAACATAGGCTAGTTACAAAAAGAATAATGACTCTTACTGATTATTTTGTGAAGGATACCTGACAGAAAGCTGAAGAAGTACGTCATGCTATCTTTTGAAAACCAAAAAGGAGAGTCAAGGAATCATAGGTCAAGCAGGTTTTTTCTAGACAAAACCTTTGGAAAATAACAAAACAAGCTTTTGTAAGTATTAGGAAAATAATAAAATGAATAGCAAGATACGATTTTCAAAAATGAATTGAACCAACCTAGCTTAGTTTCCGTTTGTAGCAGAATAATAGACCTTGGGAGCTGCTGCTCCTAAGATTGTCACCTGGGATTGAATAAGGATTTTGTGCAACAAGACAATTAGAATTGTTAGGCAAGTCACACTAAGTCATGGCTGCCACCTGGCCTGACTTCCCAGTCATAAGAAATTCCTGTTGTCATTACAGTGATTCTTCTCATGGTATCTCACTCCTCTGGGTTTCTTTCCAAAGTTACAGAAAATGGCAAGCCCAAATTTATGTTTTAGCAGGCATTCTAGCCAACCATGGGAAGGGTGAAGTGTATAAATTAAATAACTTTTCAAAAAAGTTTAAAAAATTACAAGATAATATGAAATAATTTTGAATCCTTTCCTCCACTGTAAAGGTCAACAGAGACATTCTGACAGGTCTTTAAAATGCTTGCTATGATATGGAATCTAAATGTGGAATAATGGGTACAAAGAGATGTAGATTATTTCTGTTTTACCCACTTGAGTGTGATTTGATTGAGTCATTGGAGGGGAGCAGCAAAGGCCAGATGAGACACAGGAGGTTTCTCAGGGGGCAGCAGAGCAGCAGGGCAGGGACAAAGCCAGCTGGGACCCAGGTGCACACGAGCAAGGGAGCAGAACAGACCCAGAGAGCACAGCCGCGATGGACCAGGAGGGCAGGGCAGCAGGCAGGTTCCTGGTGATGGGGCTGGAGATCAGAACACAGCTCTGGATCAGGCCTGGTGAGGATAACCAGGGTCAGACTCAGACCCACCATAACTGGGACCGCTGAGGCTTAGTGCCTTCCAGGCACTTCAGCTAGACCTTGCTGCTCCTGTATGACTTATTCAAGCAAAGTTGTGCAAAGGCTGTTGGCAGACATGCCTGTTGTCTATGTGTACTTCTATATAAAATCTCAAGCCATTTTTAAACAGTTTTATGATTTCTTTATCTTTCTTACCTTACCTGTCACATTATTAAAACTTTTCTGTGCTGTGATTAAAGTTATAGCCAACAGTGCTTAGGAAACCTGAAAATATTCAAGAATTGAGAATTAATTTTGATAATTTTCCAAGGTTCAGCAGTTTGTCAGAAGCTTTTACGGATGGTTTACTACTGCTCTCCAGCTACTGTAGTTAGCTCATCAGTATTTGGTATCCTTTAAATTGACTTTGCACTGGCATAAGCCAGAAGTGTTTGCATCTTCAGCACTGATGGAGCAGGAAGGATTAAGCTCCTTTACTAAATATATTCCTACTGTAACATGCATCTGACATTTGGGATAAGAGCAAGTAATATCTTTTGAGCCTGCAAATCTTACCAAACAGCTGGGACACCTGCTCCCAGGCACTAAGATGCTTTGTTTATTTTAACACTTACGGTTTTTCTCTGCCCAAAAATTCTTTGCTGAAAGACTCAGAAGATGTGTACACCAAGTTCAAAACAGTACAAACCATGGTAAGGCCATATTAGATTAAAACTAAAAATCCAGGCCAAAGTATCTGATCTAAGTTTTCAAATGGACTGTGGAGCATACTGGCAAAATGAGAAAGTTCAGTTTATGTTAGAACACACAAGTTATTTTTGTAAACAAACTCCTCTGTAGTGGCCTGAGGGCCGCTAAAGGGAGCAGAGGATTTTAAAATGGAGGGAATAAAATAATTAAATAAGTCTTTTTTATTATAAACTGTATTTGTTTTGTCACTTCTAACAGGTGCTTCTATTATGGTGGGAACCTTTATTGCTGGATGATGTTCAAAAAGTACCTTCAAGGTATCTTCCTAGTCAGCAAAATAAATGGTGAGTTTTGCCTATAAATTCTTGAAAATATTTCCCTTGTTGTTGCCAACTAATTGCTTTTCTTCCACAAAGAAATGTGTTCTAAACTACTGCATAGAATTTACCCCTTGGTAGCCCTCTTGCAGGAAAATAGAATCAAACAAGTCAGTCTGCAAGTCACTAATTTTCGAGACTAAAGCTTGTTGTCTCCCAGGAGAGAACATACTACTTAGAAATATTTTAAAAAACTGTTCCTATTTTTTATTTTTTAGTTGGCAAAAATGTGTCACAAGTCAGTGTTCTGCCACTTGTATTTCACACTTGGATCACCAGCTGTCTTACCTCTGTATTTAATATTGAAACTATTAGATTTATCAAGTTTCACTGCTAAAAGAACTTAAAAACTGTCTCTGGCCATCATAAGCTGTGTAGTTTCTTAAGCAGATTAAGCTCTACTACTATCATATTATATTAGAAAATGCATTATTTTTAATTATTCCTTTGAGCTGTAGTTGACTATGCTGCATTATGTACATACATCTGGTTTGAAACTAGATGAACATTAAGATCCCTACCCAAACAATTCTATGATTCTCTACTTATATATTTTATACGCAATATATGTATAATGTAAATATTCTGCAATAATTTACTTATAAATTTGTTAGAAACTTTTCAGTAAAACATTTTTCAGCATTTTGGAATCTAGAATTGACATTCATAATTACCTTGACTTAACTGAACTTTATGAATTTGAAGGAAAATTGCTGCTTAATCAGAATGAATGCCAAGTATTATTTATAGGAAATGGACAAACACAGACAAGGAAAATTGGAAAGGATTCTAAGGAAGGTTACTGATTCACAAGATTGAATCTAAGCCGATAGCTCTTGCAAACATTGTCCCCACAATACTGCTAGGTTTAAAGAGAGGCATAGTTGTACATTCCTTCCAAATAAAATTCAGTGGGCTTGTAATGCTCTTGGTGTCTGGCCTTATAATTGAGAAGGCTTCTTTAGGGCTTTAAGACTTCTTAAGGCCCTTTTTTTCACAGGCTCTAGAGATATTGGAATGTTTTTGTGTTGTTTCATTGACGCATTTTTGAGCATGGGATATGAAAAACACATGAAAAATGGAATGGGGGGTGTTCAGCAGTTTTTTATTATATTTTTACTTTCTTGAAGAAAAATTACAGGAGCTGGTACTGCTTTAGGAAAAATAAAACAAACAATGAACTTTCTTGTTCTAATAAATCCTTTCATTGGAAGTTGTGGGAGGTCTGTCTGTTAGAATATCAGTGTTTCCTTCACCAGGTTCCCAGGGCAGATAGCTCACTCCTATGGTTTTAGTGACTAAAACCAAGCGAAGGACAACAGCTGACTTTGTCCTTGTGTTACTCTCCAAACCCTTAATCAGGTGTTGCTTGGAGGTCATAACAAATACAGGCAAATAGCATTATGTGCATGACCACCCTTCAGAGACCCAGTTTTGGTGGTAACTCACTTGCTGTCTATGCTGAATACGTTTCAGTGCTAGAATACTTAAGAAAACAATCCTATTCTGTTAGATCTTATCTGCTACTCTTGAATAGTATGCAACACAGGAAACAAAAAATATTCAGGCAAAGGCAACTCATTGAGTAAAGCAGTTTATATTCTGGCATAGGCATATTCAGAGCTCATAGTCTCAGAGAGAATTCATGAATTGTACAGACAGGTTCTCTAAATAACCAGCAATCTGTTAATAAGGAAGAATTAAGGTCTTTGAACTGTGGACAGATGTATGTAATTAGAAACAAGATCACATTATTTTTAATAATGGAATGCAAATCAGTAGCAAGGGAACAGGTGCATAAATGTCACGGACCATTAAAACTTATCACAGGTGCATTATGAAGCATGTGGAGAAGCAAGTCAGTTCATTCCTCAAAGACTTCAGTAGGTTTGTTATTCTACAGCATGGAATATGGCAATATTTTTGGAAAATAGCTTTTCCTTAAGTAAGAATTTGCTGCTGGATGTGCATGGTTTTTTTCCTTAATAGTACTAATATTTCAGTTTGCTGAACATTTTTTACTCAGACTGTGTTCTATATTAACATATGCTATCTATGTATCTTGACAATATGAGATTTCAGTTAATATCTAACCAGCAGTCTTACATTTAGAGATGTATCTCTGAACCTAGCCTTACCTTCTTATATGGTAACTCACAGGCATAAATCTTCGAGCTCTTTTGGATGCTTGTGGATGGTTTCTCGGTAGTTCATTTGTTTCATGGGGTAGGATGGGAATACATGTATGTAGGGCATACATCTCCTGTATGCCCTAACCAAGAGAAAATAGATATGGCTGAAGTTTTGTTAGTTTTAATGGCAAACGTGTTCTTGCTGCTCTTTGAGCATCCATACAGAAATAAAATGTTACATTAGAAACACTTAGTAAAATGCAATTTGAAGGGCTTTTTAAAATGTGAAACCAGGAGTCCTAGCCATTTGCATTTCAAGTGCTTCTTCTGAAGAATAGCTTGGCCTGATTCCTTCTTACTTCAAATTGGCCTAATTCCATAGGCAAAAAAGAACTGGATCAACATTAGCAGCAATGAAGATCCATTGCAGACTTGCAGCAGAACAATGAATAGTGAGTCTGGAGGGGAAATATCCTCTGTACATATGCTTAACATAATTAGGTAATCTGCATTTTTTTTAACTGTAGCTGGCTCATTAAAAGTTTACTTGTGTATTAACAATTACTTCACAGTAACTATCATTGCTGTATTTTTTTTGCCATAAGACTCATATTGGTCATTGATATAAAAAGTCAATGAATAGGAATCTGCTCTGGGATATCTGTATCTCCTCTAGAGGCTTATTTTTTAGAGATACGCTTGCAGAAAAAGGAAATGCTTTCAAGAAAAAAGAGCAAATGATGAAGCAAATCAAGTTGAAGGATTAAAAGTTTTTCAAAAACTTTTTGAAAAAGTTTTCAAAAACAATTTTGAAATACAGTCCTGCTTAAATGGTACAGGAATATAGCAGGCTTGACAGATACAACCTATGCAATGGGGACAACTGAAGGTACCACCCAAGTAGCAAAAAGAGGCTTAAGAGGGGATACCTCCAATAAGTACAAGCACCCAAAATTGTCACTGTGAGACAGGACTACTGGGGTTTCCCTCTCAAACCCGACCGGGACATTGACACAAACATTTCATAGAAGTTGTTCATAGAAGTTCAAATAGTTAAAATAGTTCAAACTTCAAAGAAGTTTGTTCTCCACACTGTGTGCATTTATGTACGTGCACTTCATACAAGTACACACACACAAATGCACACAGTATGGAGAACAAACAGGAGGAACTAGAGATCTGTGTGCAATCACAGGGCTTTGATCTCACTGCAGTTACAGAGATGTGGTGGGACAGTTCACGTGACTGGAATGCTGTCATGAGGGGCTACATGATATTTAGGTTATTTAGGAGAGAAAGACTAGGAAGGCATGGTTGTTGAGTCACCCTCTGCGTGAGTCAGCTCTTGGAATGTATTGAGCTCTGTCCTGGGTGGTTATATTTTCATGAGCTTTGTGCTCTGAAACACCCAAAAGCACATTCATTGCCAATCTGAGGTTAGGTAGATTGTGCCTTCAGTGTGGCATTACAAAAAAAATTATTCAGTAGGTGTTAGCACACACTTAGGTGGAAATTTAAGTAAGTACCACGGAGGTGGAGGAACTGGACATTTTATGAAACATCACAATCAGACATTGGAAAATATTGCACCCTGGTTGTAATGGATTTGATTTTTAAATGTTATTTTATATAATATATTGATGTTTTTTGGGTTTTTTTGATGGAAGCAGATGATGTTTTCTGGAAAAAGAATTGTCCGTGTTTATAAGCTTTAAGTGTTCAATAGATAATTCAAAAAATGACATTTTCTGCGGAAATTTTCATGTTAACAGTGATTATGGTTTCCTGAACCTGTTCCATATTCTTAAGAGCTTTTTTTTCTGACACACTTAAATTTGCTGTTCTGTTGTTCCAATTAAATTTAATTGTTAAAAGTCATTATCATTGGGTGTGGTGCCCATTAATTACATTAACATAACATTCCAGATCACTCAAAATTACAGTCATATTGATTATTTTAGAGGAGTTTACTAACTTCAAATCTCTTAATCTAAGGCCTATATAACTTGAGCAGAATAGAGCCCAAAAACTGCAATGATGAATTCTCTTGCCTCTGTTGAGAAGAGAGATTACTGTTCTGAACTGCTGGTGGTGTTTTACTTTTAATATATATGCTGTTTATTTATTTAAAGTGCAGCAGCTTCATTCTTTAAATGCTGGGAGCTGCAGATCCAAAGCCCTGCTCATAAATGCCAGCATGTCAGTGATACTTATTTCCATAAAAAGGGAATAATAAAGATTTATTTTTCCTGATCACGGCTAACCAGTTGTTTAGAAACCTGGGGCTGTGAGCTATGGACACAAAGGCTGGAGTCTATCTTAATGACTGGAGAGTGGACACCCTCACTATCATGATGTGAAATTCCTCCAAGTGCTGCTCTCTCCTCAGCAGCATCACTTCAGACATTGCAGGAGAAGTCTGTCTCAGCCAGCTACTCCTCATCCATATTCAGGCACTGAGAGCACTGTATTGTCCTGTGCTGAAAAATCAATACTGTGAATACTATGTGTGCTGAGCCTATTTGATTTCTTTGGTTGTCATGGCTACACTTCAAGGTATTGATTCATCCACAGGGATCTCAGGGTTGGATGGTCTCTGTATTGAGGCAGAAGTCTTTTGTCCTGTGAAATCTAAGCACATTCTACAATGAACCCTATTTCACATGTGCTTAGACCACCAAAACTGATTTGCCTTTTTTTTTTTTCTTCTTTCTCTTCTAGGGGTATTGGTGGAAGGAACAATTTCTCAAATATTTCCTGTAAATTCCAGCAGATTCTATGAGCAATGATGATGCAGACATGACAAAATGTACAGTGAAAATTAAATGGATAAAATGAAAGACACTCGAAATGCTGCTGGTTTTGCTTCATTGAACACAATGAATCATGCAGACTGGGTGTATTCTCAGTGGCTGTTCCTTGATCATTTTGTTCTTGTATTGGATATATCTTTCTGGTCAACTTAAAGCAAATCAATTGAAAAGATTCTGATTGGAAAGGACTGTAATTTGCATTAGAACTCTGTATTAGAAACTGCCTTTCATACAGTTTCATACCATTTATTCAGTATTTCATGCCATTTATTTAGTTTATCTTGTTCTATAGATGTATATACATAAATATATCTCTATATCTATCTATATATCTAGATATGTACGTAATTGTATTTATAAACAGCAAAATTGCCTATGAGATACATATGCCCTAATTTTATCCAGTAACCATGGCACTCTATTTAGATACCTTTTTGTTTGTATTCACCAAAGTAACTGATCCATCTGTTCTTGCTATTGGCTTTGATTCCCTGGAACAAGTGTAGCAATTTAGGTAATCATGTCTTAGCCTCTTTTACTGGCAGGGAACTGATTAAAGTAATTGGAAAGGTAACACAATAAAATTGTATCTTGTCTAAGACCAAACCATGAGTACTTGAGGTTCAAACCTTCACCAAGCAATCTAATAATCTCCCATAGTTTTAGATAGATTACATTTTGTATGTTAGCATTTCTGAAATCAAATTATTACTGGATAAAAAGGAGAACCTAGTAGAAATTATCAAAAAATGTGGAAGGAAGATAGTCAAACTGTATCTTACATCTATAATCAAGTGTTAGATTCCATGAATATGCAGTGTTGCCTTATGTTACAGCGTAGATCTTTCTGTAAAAACACAGACAAATAATGGAAAATAGTGTTGGTCAGCCTGTTAATAAAGAGGTGTGTTCCTAGTGTCTTGTGCATTGAGAACACTGGGTTTCTCTCTTCTGACAAGGATGAAGATACACATTTTGAAAATGTTGCCTTGGGTTTGGGTGAAAGGGTGCCCTGGTAAAGGGGACATGCTGCTTGCATTCACACCACAAAATTTATCAAATGTGAAGGCCCTGTCTCGTGCAGAAATAGCTTTCTCAGTAAAATTTGTCTATTCATTCTACTCACTGACTGGGTAGAAGTCAATGAAAAATCCTGAGGAATAAAGGGAGCAGAAGGCTGCCTCAGACTTCCGCTTCCTCTGGAATGACAGCTGAGCTTCTTTGAGGGACTGTTGTTTTATTTTACTCTGGTGTCCAGCTGAATCCCTCTCCAAGGTGTGTCTTTTATTCACTAAGGCTTGTGATGTTGAACTTCATGGAATTTTTTCTTCAGAGTGAGGTACTAAGGCTCCCTTGTAATTTCTGTCTCTATTTCTGTTGTAATAGCAGTAAACATACTCAGTTTGTGTCATCTCTGCTAAAAAGCAAGAAAAGTTCATTCATGGGAAACCTACCAGGTTTCCCAAAATTTAAGCAGTTAGTAGAATTCTGTATTGCATTTATATGAGCCTATGTTCCTTCCTGTTCCCTATTACAGATGTTAGTTTTCCATTTGTATTTTCATTCTTTGAAATCTTCGATGGTGTATAAATATTGGAGATGGTTCTATACATGGAGGAAGTACTCCTAAAGATTTCCTTTTCTTTGGTTATCTCTGGATATACCTATCTGATTAATAAGAATGAGCGCTGAACTGAATTCCTTTGTTAGATTTTCAGAAGGTGTTTCTGGAGAAAAAACAATTCTGTTTCTGATAGCAAGGGCAAGTTAACTTCTCTTTGTATACACAACTGACTTTCTCCTTCCCTCCCTAGAGTTTTCTGTACCTTTTAGCATTATTTTTGTAATAGGGTAAATGCTATTTAACGTCTTCAGTTTTGAGCTCCCTCTTATCTGGGTTTTTCAAATTTCAGTCATTTTCCATGAGAGATTTTCAGTAAAAGATGAAAACTCAATAATTTTTAATGCCCAAGCTATGTTGCTGAAAGGCAGACAGATTCCTGAAAGAAGACAGACAGCTTCCTGCAATTAATCTCATACTGAGTTGTGCTGTACTGTTGTATAAATTCCATTAAATCCAGGGCATAAATTGTTAGGCTTTGTATTAATGCACTCAGAGGGAGTCCTAAGATGTTTCTTTTCAAAGTGTGTGGTTGGAATGGGGTGTTGTGGTAAACTTGGAGAATAAGACACAGATGATGCTGTATGACAAAAGAAGCAGAAGACCTGGGACTGAGGGGAAATGAGGTAGCACTGGTTGCTGTGCCTCTGATAACTTTAGCCCAAGCTCTGTATCTCCATATCTCTACTGCAACATGGAATGGTGATAGTTGAGATCTACTTAAAATCATGGTGGAGTTACTGTGTCTACTATTCAAGAACAAATTTGGACAGGAAAAGCCATCTTGAGAGTTTTGTGGTGGTGGTGTTTTGTTTTTTTTAATACAATTTCAATCATATAATATCAAGAGGAAAGTAAAAATAGTTATATTTCAGAGACTTATAATACTCCATCTCTGGTTATTGCAGATATTCTAGAAAACTTTCTTAGGTGTTCAGAAAAACCTGTAGTTCTCCTTTTTGTAGGAGACTGGGATAATTAATTCATTTATGAACTGTTTTTGTCTGAATTTCACCAGTAATCTGCTTAGGAGATTTTGCTGTAGCTGGTGCATTTTTAAACCCTGTGAAAGGAAGCTGTTGCAACCAGCTAGTGGCCATTTCTAAGCAACTGCTACACACTGCAATCCATCTGGAGAATAGTTTAACTGCATGTTCTTTCTTGATTTATGCTTACTTCACAGGAATTAGTAACTAAACACGTGTGTGTGCGCACATATACACACTCCCCACAGTCTATGGTGTTTTTAAAAGTCAGAAAATGTATACCATAGATGTGAGATAATTCAGTTTTTGTGAGGTTGGGAGAATAATCTTCTCCACAGAGAGGAAAATCTAGGCTAAATCTTGCTATTAAAGGACTAGATACATCTTTTTCAGCCTCTTGCTTCTCAAGGATAATTCATTATACATTGAAAACTCACAGTGCCTGAGCCTATTCAGTGGAAGTCCAACCAAATGTTCAATGTCACTGGCAAATGTCATACCTAAGTGTACAATAGTAAGGAGTGAAGACTTCCTATCACCTCTCACCTATGTGATAAAAGGTGTAATTTTTTATTTAATACCTCCATGCTATATTAGAAAGTGGATTATAAAGAAGTTGTGTTTGAAACCAATTTAAAGCAAAGCAATTAGTCTGAATTGTGATGACAAAATATGCCATTGCCTCATCAAACCTACCAAAACTTGTATTTTGTGATAATCTAGAGTTAAAATTCTTTCTAACATCAGCAAGGTCTAAAAGAAGAGAGAAATGGTTGAGAGGAACTGCTGCAGCTTAATTCTTCAGTTTTTCTTAAAAGCAAAGAGAAATATTAGAGTACGGTTCAAATAATTTACTACTCAAATAGTTCTTTTGCAATAAACATTTGATTATGAGGAACTGTTAGAGAGAATCTGTTAAATTGTTTTAAATAACTATGTCACTTAATCGAAATAGCTTCTAGAGCTGTTAAGGTTTCCTTTAGGAAGATTTCAGCATTTGCATCTGCTGAATGATTTATATCCCTGACATTAGCTTAATATTATGGGGAAAACACAGTTCAACCTCTGGCAGGCTGGCATGAGATGTGAAACTGTTCCAGGTTGAATTTTCCTTTTTAAATTTTTCATGAAATTCTCTCAGCAGGCTACTGTTCAGCTCTGAAAGGATTTTGAACCTAATAACCATAACTGCTTCAGTCCAGCCATCAGGAAAAGAAAACAAAGGGGAAAAACCCACTCCACTGGAAAACAAGCATTTCATCAAAACTCTTTTTTTGCTTTTACTGCACCATAATAACACTCAATGGGTTTGGGGCCATCAATTGTAAAATTATCATTTTTCACCAAAGCAACATTATATTAAATGCTTAATTATTCATTACTAATGCTTGTCATAGTGAAAGATTGGTCCCAGCAATTTTTAAAGCAGTGGGCCTGGGTTTTCTTCCTTGAAGGTTAATGGCTCAGCCCTTGGTTTCATTACCTTCAACTAAACGTATCACACCTCATATGTCACAGTTTAGTTTTTGCTTGCTCTCCTCTCTCTGCCTTAGTGACTAAAAAGTGGCAACACTAAAGGTTTGGTAGGGTCTGCTGCATGACTTTGTTTTGGTGTTTGCATTGGGATAAATTGTTCACCCTGGCAGTAAGAATAGGTAACAGCAGAAGTGAGGTTGAGGACTTTGTAAGATATAATCATTCTTGGCTAGGCTGAATCATTCCTGCGGGGGCATTTTGAAAATGGTAGCACTTAGCTTTAAATGGAACAAGATGCACTGAGATTATGAGCAAATTATGCAACTTGCAGAAAGCTATTTACTCATTTGAAATTACATGCATGAAATATTGATGGTGCATTAGTTACATGATGGCAATAAAAGTGGACCGCATTCAGTCTTACTGGGTACAAGGCCACAGGATTACAGCCTTAAGCTTTTTCTCTACAAGCATCTGAATGTTTAAGGTTTGTATTTATCAGGCCAATTTCAATATAACCTGGAAATACTGGGTGAAGGTTGTTTTGAGTTTTTCACAACCTTAACAGCATCTAAAATGCCATGCAACAGAGAGGTCATTCATTTCACAGACATGGAGAATGGTTGTATTTTTTCCTAAGGCTAGAAAAAATTGCTCCTCTTTTTCTTTCTTTTTTTTTTTTTTTTTCCTCATACTACTATCCTTATACACCTTTACAAGTAAGGAGTTTTGAAAACAGGGCTGGGCTTACTGCCTTTTGAGCTTATCTCCCCATCTTTCAAAGGAGCAAGGGAAGCCCAGGTAACAATATTGATTAAAAGACTTAGAGAGTAAGGAACTGAAACAGTCACTGAAAATTCAGGAGTGACAAAGCAAACCTAACGGCACTATTTCCATTAATATTACCATCCCTACTGGAGATTTTGTACTTGATGCTAATTATTGAACTTGATTCCTATAAATAAAGCCATCACTGTATAAATAATGAATTTTGAACTTATCCATACATGTACTAGTGTTCTATAAATACAAACGTGGTAATTTTCAGCAAAGCTATTCAGTGCACTTTAAAGGAGATAAATAATTAATATCAATTCCATTTAGTTATTAAAGAGGCACTGCCAAGATAAAAATCATTGGAGTTTTAAAAAAATTCCCTGATTGCTAGCAGTCAGATTGATTAATGAAACCAGAATTATTTGAAATATCTAATTCAGGCCTCACCTTTGCTACCTCTATTAATGTCCACCCTTTATATACAATGATGGAAAAAGTGTATTTGGCCAGAGAACAGATGAAGGTGCAGTATTTCCTTTTTTTAAAAATTTTATTTGCTCTCTGTGTGCTTTTCACTCAATCAAGAAATGAAAGTAACTGTTCTCCTAGTTTTTAAATTTCATTTGTGGTTAGGGGTCAGGACTATCTTTCCCTTGTTTCCCCCATTCTTATGATAAAAAGAATATATTGGAAATTTAAAGTGCTGTAAAGGATTGAAATGATACCTTCAATTAAGGATATATATATATATTAAGGATATATATATATATATATATATATATATATATATTACAGTTATGAGATTAGGCACCAGAATATTGCAGTAACCTCCTTTCCAGGA
The DNA here is from genome assembly GCF_036417665.1 of Passer domesticus. NCBI lineage: Eukaryota > Metazoa > Chordata > Aves > Passeriformes > Passeridae > Passer > Passer domesticus. Next base: position 18,277,978 of record NC_087476.1, on the reverse strand, counting down.
GTGTCTATTATTCAGATAGCCTACTAAAAGTGTAGAACTCTCCAGTAGTTCTCATATTTTGTACCTAATAGGCAGTTTCATGGAGCTGCAGAGGAAGTGTACGTAACAGAAATACAAATTCTGATTTTAAACAAGTGACACTGGGAGCAGAGAACCCATTCAAAAATACATCTCAGGTTTTCCACTGAATACCAAGTTTTGAAATCAATCTCCTAGTGGCTTTCAGGCAGGTGTATGATCACAGTGATATAATAGATTGCAGTTAGGAAGAGTCACCTTCAGCTGGGCAGTGCAGACCTTGGAGCTGAGCATTTGGAAGAGGAGTTCAATGACAGTTCTTGACTCTATGCTGGGACCATGTTTGTCTGGGAAAAGGGCCAAAGGTAATCTCTCCTTCCTGTTTGCAATACCACTGGATCAGATTCTTTATCTTGAACAATCGTGGCCCAAAGTGTGGCTGCCCCTTAAAAGAAGATGGAATACCAAATAGGAGGTGCCTGTTGGCTGCTTTACAGCAGATACCACCGAAAGGCTGCCTTTTCTTCAAGCCATTTCTTACTTCATTCTTAAAAAAACCTTTTTTCTTATTTTTTTTTAATGAATGCAACCAGGATATGCTTAACTCAGACACATTTTAAGCTTGCTATAATATTTTTAAAAATGTCCTACTCTCGTATTAGTGCTTGGTTCTACCGTAGCAGAGCATCAACACGTCACATAATGAAGGCCTTTTGCAGTAATAACATTTAGGATTCTAAATTATAACTGTATTTATTTAAGTCAATTATAACTTACTACAAAGTATCTGTTTCAGCTAGGGTGTGAAAGTGAGTGTTACAAAATGTCTTTTTGAGAAGTTTACAAAGAAAACGCATTTAAGAATCCACATGAAAAATCCACAATTAATAAAAACTACTTGGAAGTTAAATTAAGAAAAAGCAGGAGGAAAAAATAATTATTACTGCATATCACAGAGATAGGTATTGATTTAACAACTATTGAGGATAAAATTAATATTTACTATTTGATCTTAACTCCTTTGCTGTTTATTTTACAAAGAAATGGTAGAAGGGGTAGAGGGGAACAATTGATGATTAACAGCAACCTTCTGACGCAGCAAAATTCAGTGTGTTGTTGGCCCAGCCATTGTTTCCCTATGAAGGTTGGCCAGATGGTTTCCTTTTGCTTATCCGTCTTCTGGAAAATTTATACTTGTATATTTGTTATTCACATTGTGACAGCTAAGCAGAATCAAAATACACAGGAAACCTTAGTCTCGTACATGTGTGGGTAAAACCCCAAATCTCCTTCCTCACAATATAAAAATAGATTTACTTTTAAACACATGGAAATAAGAAATATGGACAAAATACTTAGGGTGTTTTTAGCACTTTGAAATTAAGCACAAACTATGCTCTTTCAGTGTGGCATGTTTTCTCTGTCTGTAAAGGTTAGGTCACATCACAAGAAAGTCAATAATCTGCCAGCAGCATTGCCTACTGGCCTTTTTAGTTGTTTAGCTCAAACATACATGAAGTACCAGTGGATCCCAAGGCTATTCAGCACCTCTGAGAGCCCTGTGAAGGGTTTAGGAGTTGCCTAAGAATAACTTCAAGATTGTTGGAAAGAGGAGGTAGGAACAACATACAAAGACCACCATTCAGCTTATATTCAGAAATGCTTCTGACACTCCTAATAATAAATGTTGGCTGCTACACCAGGTGTGAGTTTGTTCCTGCTGTACTCTCTGGGGAAATTTGAGTACAGGCTGAAAGAGCAAGTTCCAGTCCCAGAAGAGTATTGCTGTGCTAGCAGAGATGCTCAGCTCAGCTGGAGTAATGCCATGGTGCCACAATGCTGCTGTCACTGTGCACCACTGCTGCCTGGCATGTTCCTGTGCTGCTTTATGCAGTGTCAGTGTGCCCTAAAGGAGGTAAGGGAGGATCTTTTCAGTCCAGCATGACTTCCCTTCATTCAGGACAGGTGGGCTAGGGTCAAACAGTGCAATATGACTGTGAAGATTAGGAATTCAGAATATGAATTCAGAATATTCAGAATATTCATCTGCTACATTACCATCCATTCTTGACAAATAACTGGTAGTATACATAGGGAAGTATAACTGTGAGTATCATGATTTTCTTCTGCTATTCCAGGAATGATATTTTTGTTAGTAAATTCCTTCCCCATCAGCTCTTTATCTCCTTTCTTTCTCTTTCTTGCTTTCTTGCTTTCTTGCTTTCTTTAATTGGGCCTAATCTGTCCTTTTAGATAAATTCAAATACCAAATTTAATATAATATACATACTTGCTAAATATCATGCTCTGCATGTTTAATTATTTTATATGTAGAACATAGTTAGCCATTTATTTCCTAAACTATTTTGATTAGAGGTTCTAAATTAATAAGGAAATGGCATCAACACCACCCTGCCAATTATTCTCTCACAAGAACCTTGTATTATCTAAACTAGTTTAACATTGGCACTGAAAAAAACATCTCATGCAATTGCACTGAACTCACATTTCTTTTTAAGGGTCTATCCTTAGACAGTCAGCACACTGCACTGAGTACTTGAACAGTAAGAGATGAATCACATGGATTCTGTTCCTAATGAACACATCCACCTCCATCTGTCTGTTTGCTTTCATTTTGACTGAATGAGCAGGCCAAGATTACAAGAATCTTGTAGCAATGAAAGATTGCAATGGAGCAATGAAAATAAGTCAGTGTTTTCCTAGAGTTTTCTTACAAGCATGATAGGGAAATTAGTAAGTGGGAAGTGTCTGTCAGTCTGGTGACTGGCTGTCAATAAAGAACATCCTTCCCAGTTCAGTTCTTTTCTTAACATCCTACATTAAGACCTCAGAAATGCTCAGTTTCCTTCACAGAAGGAAGGCATAGGGAAGATAAAGTGAGCTGTCAACAAACTTTTGGAGAAATTTTTCAGAGAATGTTACTTCCAATTTGTAAAAGAGGAATATTTTTTCACAGAGGTCCTAATTTTGAGAACATTTGAGAATTGGCTTTGAGTTCATGTTTGCAATTTCCTTTCAGAGCAGACTGTATTAAATACATTTGATAGTCAAGTTGTGAAAACTATGTACCTGAAAGGAACAGCTGTGTTCAGACTCCTGATTGTGCACAATCTTTCACCTTCTAAAAAGACAGGTAGTGGGGTAGCATATGAAAATATTTGTGCTAGAGGTACCCATGCAAATCATCCCATCAACCCAGTGACATTTGAAAAGAGGGGAAGGTTCCAAAAGTTCAGAAAATTCATATAAATCCTGAGTAAAATTCTGTTTCTTTTGTGAAGTCAGAGAGAAAAGAAAACTGAGCAAATCTGAAAATTTTGCTATAGTGTGAAATGTTCAGAAAACTGAATTTTTTGCTATAGTGTGAAATGTTTCTTCTGGAAAAGACTTACAGTGATCTCAGGCTTATTTAAAAATCCTTCAAGGTAATGGAGACTAAGTGGCCCCTGATTCTGAGCCTTTGAATTTAAAAACTTAGGAACAGAGAAATATTTGAAGACAGGTTACAAAATGATGCTGTAATATACAAGGCTCTTCAGGCTGGAGAGCTTCCATACTAAAGTTTTCTCTGGTCTCAGAAGGGAGCTTGCTTTGGATATTTTTCTGATGTTTATGAAACAACTGAAGTGAAATTCTATGAAATGTAAAAATACATGTTGGCTGCCTTCTCTTTTAAACAATTTCTTTCAAAAATTGTTGCATCACTGTGGTTGGGAAATAAGACTCTTAGCAAATTGGCAACAATACCTTTCTTGTTCCAGCTGTTTTCCAGAAAGTCTGATGATGTAGCTGATAATTAATGATGTGACTTTTCTTATTGAGATTTAATGACTTCAGAGAATTACAGCCTCTCTAATGCCGAATTGTTTTCTGATGGAAGTTGAAAAGGCAACACTAAAGGTGGTAGACTGATCTACACCTCACAACTGACTAGCCAATATATTCTTATTTCATTCCACTTTTTAATATTGAAAATCTTGAGGAAAAAAATAGCCTACTGTGTTCATTTCTTCTGGTGGTTCACAGTATTATCTCTTATGCTTCCTTAGAGGAATTTTGGAAAACATATATGACACAGAACTGTCAAACAGGAATGAAACATTCAGTATTTGTCATTTTGCCTGTATTGATCCATCCTTAGTCTGTCTGATACAATCTTCTTCACTACAGGTAAATCAGGGTAATAGAGAAGAGTCAAAAGGAGCTGAAAATGGAAGTTTTCACTTTTTGTATTTTTAATTTTGCATGGATGTGCAGGATTGAAACAATTCAAAATAATTAAGGCAAGCTAAATCATCACATACTGTAAGTTGATGTAAATCAGTTTAACCTTGTGGCATTCATTTCCTTCAAGACTTAACCTATAATGTATGAAAAAATAGGATGCCTAGATGTATGTTTACATGAAAGCTGCACTGTTACCCAAGATCTGTATTTTGTACAAACAAGGAACAAAAGCCAACCCACTATCAGATGCAAATTGCATTTGAGAAGACCCTTCACAAATTTTTAAAATTCAAATGAAATATTTCCTTAGAATTATTTTCCAAATCACAATGAATTAATCATCCTTGGAGGTTTTATTCCTTTTGAAACTAACAATTTTTAATGCCAAATGAAGCAAATAATTTATTTATAGCACATATGATAATATAAGAAAATGTTGGTGTAATAGAAATTAAAAACATTTAAATGGCCTGCCACAAATAAAGATTTTAATATCTGTGGTACCTGTACCTGAACACTGAGGGTTTAAAGAATCTTTCTGTTCTTATGCTACTTGTGCTAAGTACTATCACTGAGGAATTCTGTTTAAGTCAGGTAGGAGAGACATTGACATGCAGGCATGTGCTCTGTAGTTTCAGTACCAGACAAAACAAGACACTTTTGTGTTTTAATATAGTCCAAAGTGCCTGTGCCTGCAGCTGTGGCTCTACCTTGTTCAGTTCTATGAACTTTCACATGAAGTCTGCACTCTGGGCAGATGTGACAGGAGGCCTGATTCATTCACTGCTGTTGCTTTCTGTGAAACACCCCAGATGGGTTTTTTCAGTCCTCATGGTGCAAACCTCAGGTACTCAGGTACTGAAACACTCCCTGTGCTCCAGGGTACCCTCTTATCTGCCATGGGCATTTTTAAGCAACACCAATAGTCTCTGTTTATCTCTTTTGTCCCCACAATACGATCACAGAGCATGGTTAGAGATCTAGATGTGGTTTTTGCTAACCACAGGAGAAGATAGGATTTGTAGTGATTCCGGACTCAGGACAGGTATCAATTGCCTGAAAGAGAAAAGTGTCCATGAGACACTTCAGTGTTCATGTCGCTTATGAGATCTCATTCCCAGATGCACAGTAAAAGCAGACATCAATTCAATTATGGGAAAGATTCTAAGGCAGCAACCCTTACAAAGGAAATTGTTGTGCAACTCAACTATTTCTTGTCTATGTCAGGTAATGCTGATCTTTTGTTGCTACAAAGAGAGAATACCAGAAACATAATTTCCTTTCTGTTCAGACCAGTCGCACTAGAGAAATAATGGTAGATATTTCTGTCGCGGCTGTGATAGGAGCAGAGTTTGTATGACAGCTTTGAATCCCTTAAATAATGTCGGCTTATGTAACAAAGAAGTAGCAGAGGAGTTATCCTGAGGACCTACAATTCTGCATAAAGGACAGGCATACAATATGGTCAGAAAGAACATGTCTTTTGTTAATTCCTTGAAATTTTAACAAATATCCAACAATTTTTATTGTTTCTATTAGAAACTCAATTTTTGCTGAATAAAGCACCCCAGAGATCTTTAGTTTTTGTAAAAGTGACTTTAATACCTTCTCTCAGTTTTGGAAGAAAGCTCAAAAAGTCAAGAGGATGCTGTCAGATTCACAAAACCACAGATATGCAGTAGCTTTCATTGTTTTTAAATGTCAGAAATTTTGTTTTTCAAGTCCATGTCATGTCTTGTATTCATGATCTGTGAACGTTCAGGATGACAAATATGGGCTCATCAGGTAGTGATTATGTTATTGGGCTGAAATTCTGGCTGGATACTGCTAACCCTAAAAGTCCTGGTTGTTGGTTTTACCTTTTCATGTCCCACACACCGCTGACCTCATGTTAATCGTGCAAGCTGTCCTGGTGTTTTCCTTGTCTTGTATTCAATAGTCCTTCACCTGTGCTTTCTTTCCTTTCTTTCCCTGCTAGCCCTGTACTTATCAAACAAACATTCAATAATGTTTTAAAAAGGCCAAGTCCCTCTGGTAACCCCTTTTTCTACAAAGATAAAAATCTCAGGTTGTATTGCAAGATGCTGATGCAAGCCATGGTTTTGTTCATGCTATTAAATCACTATTCTTTGTCTTCTCAGTTTAAACTCTAAGGCTTAAATTCATCTCACCAAATGCTGATGTCTCTAGTGAAAATATTCAGCTCTGAGCTAGTTATCACAGTTTTTCTTTAGAGAGAATGCAGTAACAGTCAACTGTAGACTGTGATTAAAATAATTCTTACACAGAGACCAAAAGAGACTAGAAATCATAGTTTAGATAATCCTGTTATTTTCAAATGACCATGAAGAGAGATAAGGATGTCTCTTGTCTTGAAATGAGTCTTATAGGTACCCCACAGCATGCCAGGAAGAGTGAGGCTCTCCACTACAGCCCATGTTTATTTGTTTATATGATAATAATCACATTTGAGTTCTATGTGAATCATTACTCCTCTTTGGTGTATTGATGCTTTGTCCAGACTGCTCACTCTTTCCTGGTTTGTCAGGATCCCATTGTTACTGCAATCTTTATTCTGGAATTAGTTTCTTTCTTTCCCTACTTGGCTCCAGCTTTTCTGATTGCTTGTCTTGACTTACAGCCTTGACACTTCTGCTGTCTCGTTATGTGGTGTCAAACTGCTCATCATGAAATGATAAATTCACATTCACTTGGAGTAGAAAACATTTAAAGAAGTAAGGCTGTGATATCCTAAGCTTTCCCTGAACCTCTCTGTTCAGATAACCATCTAGGAATTGTACCTCTGGAGGTAGAGCTGTGTCCCTCCCAGGAAAGCTCACTTCTCTAGATATATGGCAATAAAATCCATAGGGAATTTCAGGGGACAGAGCAGAGTTTAACTGAGGAGAATTTACTGAAGATGGAGCTAAGAGGTGTCTGACAACTGGGCAGGCAACTCTGAGCCCATCCATCCCTTGTGAGTCACCTGTTTCTTCTCAGATATATTCCATGCAGTGCCTTTCACCAAGAAACAGTTCTCATGGTGTGGAACAAGGGCAAAGCATGTAAACTGCAGGCACAGAAGAAGAAAATTTGATAAATATTAAAAGAGTTCAGACTGATATAATCTAGAAAAGGATCACATTTTTTCTACTTGACATACCTATTCTGTATGAAGCCTTCCTGTGGGTGAATACAGCTCTGAGGGACATGCATGTCTTAGCAGAATTTGGGTCAGTACCTTTAATATTAATATTTAATATGTAATTATTAAAAGGGTATTCTGGCAATTTATAGCATTAAAAAGTAAGTTTCAATGCACAGGCTAATGATTATGAAAGATAATAGGCTCTGCATGCTAAACAGCTGGCCTGGATTAGAATGTATGCACAACCTTTAATACTAGAAGACTTTAGCTCCTAGTTTACAGCTTTTAAAATTTATTCTCCACAAAAAAGTCACAATTGTTTGTAATTGTTTTTTGTACATGTGATTTATTTGACTTTAGTACCAACATATTTTGCCTTAGGATAGCCTTGGAAATGAACTGAGTCATCTTGGTGAGTTTTTCCTGATGAAATACCTCAAAATAAATAATCTTTCTAACAGTTTTATGGCTTGCCATCTGTACTAAATACATGCCTATGAAAAAACACTTCAGGCTAAATGTAACGGAGGCTTGGTAAGTAGAATCCTTAGCAATGTAAGAGCCTGAGAGCCAGCCTGAGAGCTCGGTAGAATTCATGGTGCTGTTAGGGATATAAATTCCTTGTACTGTGTGTGGGGAGGAGCAGGATGCTTCAGACAGCTGGCAGAGAATTCAGGAGAGGGTCTGTCTGATACTGAGGTTACAGTTCAGGAGTGTGGCCATGTCTGCCATACGGGATTCAGAACATGTAAGTTACTCACTGAAGTAAAGTATTTAGATGTATCAAGATAGATCAGCCTTTGTTTAAAAATAGGTCAGGTTGTGGAAATTAGACATTCTTGAGATGGAGACCAACTCTTTTCTAGGTGTCACTCTGACCAAGGTGTTCGTGGACCTTTTGTGCAATGTAACATAACATGTTCATGCATAAGTCATAACATGTGAAAATAATGCAACAAAGCCAAATGTTTGAAGGGATACATTCAAAAATCAGAAAATGCAAAGTTCACATTAGAAGAAAAAAAATTGATTTCAGGGTGTGACTAAAATGTAGTGTGATAAAGAAATTATTAGTTATTAATATAGAAGAGAACGACTGGAAACTTTAACAGTGGGGGATAGAGTTCATGGCAGGAGAATTTTTAAATTAAGATTATCAGTTTTCCTATGAGATAAGATATTTTAACCCTGATAACATGTAAATAAAATCTGAAACATGTAAATACAAAACACTGTGTATTAGAGAAGTGATGGTGCTTGGACAATCACAGAGAAGAAGATAATTCTAGGAAACTTAGGGGAGAGAAACAAGGATAAAAGCCGAGAGTAAGAAAGAATAATTGGAAAAGGGACACCTGTATGTAGTAATAAAAGGAAAGGGAAGTGGGTACTTGGAAAGCAGAACTAAAACAGCACAGGAAAGAGCACAGTGAGAGTACATGTCACTGCCTTCAGGCAAGGTGGAGCTTAAGGGGTTTTCCTGTTTTCTGAAGGGTCAGTGGCTACAATGGGAGGAGAGTGGCCTCCATGCCCACAGAAAACCTTTACATTTTAAGTCCCTATGTTGTGTTTAAAGATAAGTGGACATAAAGGACTTAACACACAGCTATATAATGGATGAATAAATTACTATTTTTTTTACCAGCAGAGGCGGGGGGGGAACCAAAAGAACATAAATTATGTAATAGCACCTGTAAACTCTGAACATGAAAGGCTGCACTGTGCTTGATATTGCACAGACAACAAGAAGCAGCTCTGGTCCAAAGGACATTACTGTCCTGTATGTGCACTCAATGTGAATTCATTTGGGACTACAAATTACACTAATCCTTGGAGGGGATGTTGGCTGTAAAGCCTAATGGTGTGATTCCCATCAGTGATTGTCTGAGTTGTGTGTGCGCAGTATTAACACTCAGGCCTACAAATGCACAATTTTAAATCAAACTTTCATCTTCATAGAATGCAATGTAAGTACAGTGAAAAGGTAAAGCAGTAAAACAAGAAAAGATTAAACTCTATATCTCGCAAACTGATTTATATATAGTGTGCTAAACAACTGACATAAGAACAAAACAACAAGCATGAATTTTTCATGTGCTAAAGCTATCTGTTTAATAGCCTGTTAGAATATCCAGGACTTCTAGCCAAGCAGAAATGAAATGCTGTATTCATTTTGTTATTGATACTTGGAAGAAGAAAGAGGAATTTTAAACAATTTCCTGAATATTTTTTTCAGCGATGTCTGGGAAATGGCATCTTTCCAAGGCTTTGAATTTTATTGCATCTATCAGTGTTGCTTCTGTTAAATTTAGAACTCAAAAGAAAAATGGAGATATTTTTTTTTTTAAATAAAATTTCCAATAATTTTAAGTGATAAAGGAACTTTGACTATCTGCTATTTTTAGGCCAAGACACTGTGGCCTCAATGCTTTCTTTTAAAAACGCTTTTTTGGCACACAAAATCAATCTTAAGGGTTTATAAAGCATAAAAGTTTATACAATTTAAGAAAAAAGAAATTGCAAGTGTCTCATACCTTCAAGATCACATTCTGTTCCTTGTAATCCTCATAACACTTTGTAAATTTTTCTTAGAACATTTTATGGCAGAAAAATGATAAATTATTCTACATATTAGAAACTTTCAGAAATACTTGCTCCCCTGCTGTCTTATTTCAGCTTCTCCACCTTCCTGCAGGACCTTCCAACCTGTGCAATAATTATTTCCTCCAAGCCCCAGTTAAGATGTCTTTGCCAGGGTACTTTGCCATCCCATTTAAGAAATACCACAATATAAATAGTAGATGTGAATTTATATAGGTTTTAATACTAGCAGATTGGAGGAATTTAGATTCTTCTAAGAAGATTCTAAAGAAACTTCAGTGATAGAATATTGACAAAATATTTTCTGATGCAGAAAGTGCCTGATGGCTCATTACTTCTTGGTTTGCAGTCAAAGGAAATATTCTGCTGTGTACTCCAGATTACTTTCAGTCTAGCAGTCTCCCAAGCCTACCCTACTTTTTTGTCTTCCAGAACTGTTATAAAGTTGATTGAATAAGTTGCACACTTCTGAATCACTGGACCTAAAGGACTTCTTCCTAGGGCATTTGAGACTAACTAAGCAAGTCTCATAAAAATCAGAAGTTACACTGGATTTGTATAAGACAGATAATACACTAGACAGCCAAGAAATGGCAGATGTGTCCTCTATCATCAAATGGAAAGAAGGAAGGGAGGAGTGGGAAGATTAATAGATCAACTACGATAACTTCACCTGTCATACACAATCAAAGTTTCTGTAAACATCCAGAAAGAAATTAAGAAAATCAGGAACAGTAAAAATTTGTGTAAAGCAAATTGCTCCTTAATTTGTGTATTAAGACAATAATGTTTCCTTTCACATCAGAGTAGCACTTATTGAATTAAAAGAGCAGGGAACAAATTTCATAAATCAACATCTGTAAGGTTACTGATACTAATCAACACAGCTGCTGTATGAATTAAAAAACCCAAATAATCAAATAAAAATATTTTTACATATATTCCTAGTTTGGGAAGAGATGTTAGTGTGTGCATATTTGCAAAAGATTCTTCATAGCAGAAGAGCACAAATTTACAAATGTACTATTGGGAATGACATACTTCACCCTCTAAACACATTTAACAAATTTACACACAAGACTCTTTTACGTTTAACAGGACTGACAGAACAAAGGTAATTTCTGAGATAAACCATTCCTGCCTCCACTTCCTGTAACTGGTCTGGTTCTAAAACAGCTTCTCCTCCTGAGCCCAGGTCTCTCTAAACTGTGTGACCAGTATTGTCAGTCAAGAGCTGCCCATCCGTTAAGGAGAGGCAGAGGAGCAGAGGGCTTAAACTGAAGTAAGAAAGATTTAAATCAGGAATAGCACTTTAACAGTAGGGTTAGGTAAGTGCTGCAACATATTGCTTGGAAGAAACTATAGAGTCTTCACACCTGGAGGTCTTTAAGAACAGGCTACACAAAAGTCTCACAGATATGAGACAGATCTAGCTGATCTGGCCTTGGGACAGATGGCTAAAATATCTGTTAAGGTATTTTTAGATATTATTTCAGATATTTTGATTTCTGAGTGTTTTGATTCTTTTTCTGACAGCTTTTCCAGGTTACAGTGTTTGAATGCAGCCAAACATGTATACATCAATCAGAGGTAACTGTGACAGCCTCTAAGAATATTATGTAAACTGGAATCTGCATTTGCAGGAAAACTTCCTATAATCACCAAGACAATGTAGCTGTCTGCAGCTACGTTAATTAGCAAAATTCTGCCAATCATAAAAGTGCAATTCCATCCAAAGGCAGGAGGGATGCATGGCCACAATTGATGGCTGATATTTGCTTATGTGTCCTTAGAATCTAGTTAATTCTGGTGGATGGCACAGAGGGAAAAATTTAGTATTAATACAATGCCGTATCCCATATGACAAATTTAATTTATTGAAAACTACTTGCTCTATGTTGTGTGCTTTTGGAAACACATATTTTCCTGTCCCAAATTTGAAACTGGAATATATTATTTTAAATAGTCAGGTAAATTAAGGCCTATTTATGTTAAAATTTCAGAGAAAATAATTGTGTGTATTTGCAACCTCGTTAGAATGTCCCCAGCTTTGGACAGAAAAATACAATTTTCAATACCAGTCTACTGGCACTGAGGGTCTTAAACCTTTCTAAGACAAATTTGTTTGAAACAGAAATGTTTATTTTGTCACACAATCATATATTTTGATTAGAAAAATCAAAGAAACATTTAGCTCCAGGGAAATAGTGGTGAATTTGGATAACCAAATCCTAAGCTTGGACATGGTTACTTCAAAATCCAAAGCAGGCACAGGGAAGGTGAAAACTACTGGTGAAAGAGTAATATGGCTGTAAAAGGTCAAATTAAAATGCATATTGAAATCCACAACCCTGTAACAGTCAGCAAAGTAGCTTAGGACATTGCTGTCTAAAGTCACTTTGAATTTCTCACAAGCATTGATCATATATTTGATACCATTGGCATGAAAGTTGCTGCTGCTGTCAATTTATAACCCAGGATATATAAAAAAGTCTTTATACTGATGAATTTGTTTAGCTGTATATTAAAATATTAATATCTGATCAACTGCTTATCAGCTGAAAGTTCACATAACATACAATCCTCTTTATATAATGCTGATTATATAGATATTTGTAATAGCTATACAATATTGAAATGCTGACAAAAATAGCTTTCAATTTACCTGACTCTCCTTGTCAGACTGTGAAGGTGAATGCTTTTTTAACCAAACTAGTTCTGATCAAAACCAGACTGAGGTCAACTGTGGGACAGGAGATTGAATGGGTTATCACTAATGTCGATTGAGGGTGATTTGGTTCAGCTGCTGCTGCATTTCAAAGGAGCAGTTGGTGATTGTACAACATCAAAGAGCAGGAAGACATTTTAAATGAAGCTATAGCTCTTATAAACCTCCTAATGTTACCATACTCCACATTTTATAAACAGAAGATGTGTATGTGTTAAAACACCATATATTAATGGTATTTTTGTCAAAAGGTCATTTCAGTATGACATGACTTGATGTCACTACTGTTTGCCCAAGTAACCATTGAATATGAGAAAAATTTAAATATTTGATCCCTGATATTGCTGGTGGCATGCTTATAATTTAAGTGATCCATAATGTGGAAACCCTCAGTTACCATTTTATTTTGCAGTAGGTGGATCAACATTCATTCTGAAGTGATGACTTTTCCACATTGTGTATAAAAATAAGATACTTTAATTTGTATTTAGGCTTCAGAACCACATATTGAAAATAATGAGCTCAGAATAACATGGCATTATAAGAAATATATTTTCACTTCATTATATTCAATTTCTTATCTCACTGTATAGATACAGTAGTTGGTGATCTATAAGCTTGAAATTGTATTCAGAGGAAGTTTTACTGTCTCCTATTTTATAATGCAGGAAATAATATGTTGAGAGAAAAATTATCTAGAATTAAACCTCATTTATAAAAACTGTAAGTGAAAACCTTGTTTATTATTTATATTAGTCACATTTTAATTGGGGAGAATAGAATTTTTCAAGTATATATAGAAAAAAATTGAATTTAGTGTCATGAGTTTCAGTTATGATGCTTATATTTTCCATTTTGCTCACATTTCTTTTTCACAAATATAATATTGAATTCAAGATAGACACAGTTCTTAATAATAAATGCTGTGTCTTTGAACTTATGGGCAATTATTTTGATCTCAAACTTCTTTGTCTCCCAATCACCAGCCATTCTTCTACTACCAGTTTATGCTATGCTTTGCATTAGTATCTGAAATAAACCAGGTCTTAAATTTTGATCTCGACTTATTGTTATCTTATTTGTTAAAACATCAGTCATAAAAATCAGTCTTTGCTGTATCCCATGTGAAATGCTGTTTAGGCTGTGGTCCTCTCCTTTTGTTTTGAGGATAGCATTTTTGATCCTTCCTTCTACTGATTCTCCCACTCAGTCTTCCTGAAACTGATGACATCTTCTAAATGAAATAAATCTCATTTCACCTCGTTAAGATTGTCCTCAATTAAGCCAAGTTGTAATGACTTACTTTAATCTCCAAATGAAACACATGGAAGTAAAAGTACACTGCTATCCAAATAACACTCTGGTACTCAAATGACTGCTACTTTCTTTCTGCAAATTTGACAATTGGTGGCAGTACATTCAGTCTGCCAGATTCTGCCAGTTCTGAAACCATCTATTAAAATGGAAAAATGAAGAAGTCTTTTCTCTATAGGTTTCTAGAAGGTGAAGCAGAGCCCTTCCCACAGCACTGTGAGGCTCACTCCCATGAGCCTGAGTGGAGTCAAGAAGGAAGGCATTCTTCGTGCATCCTTGTTTAGCTTTTCACTTGATAGGAAGAGAAGGATTTGCAGTCTCAATCCCTTTCTCTGAACCACAAAATTTGTCTCCAGAATTAGAACTATCCTGCTGTTTTGCTTTTTTTTCTTCTCAAAAGTGAACCCTCCAATTATGGACAGCTGAAGTCCTAGACTTCCTGCAATTTCTCTTTAATATGCTGAGATTAGGTTGCCCCAGAGTGATATAAACCACATAACTCCCATCTCACTATCCTTGATTACTAACCCTCTGTGTATTGTGAAAAAAAGCCAAACAAAACCCAATACAACTACAGCTTCCAAACTTATGAGTTAATAACGAATACCCATTTCTCTATTCCCTCAACACAGTTTCTCATGCTTTTTGACATGGTTTATTCTCTAAGATATTTCCTAAGATTATTTCTCCCGATAACAGTTCTTATTTTAAAACATCTTGTTTAGTTTCTTATGTTGTTCCTATAGCTTTTAAAATCAAGAGAATTGGGTTCCTCTTTAATCTCCTTTGAAGTGATTGAATGTTTATAAATATAATTTAAATGTTCACCAGTTTCCTAGAAACATCTGATAATGTTTACTGATGCATATTATGTGGTCCTGCAGCTTTGTCTGCTTTAAGTACATCTAATATTTATACAGCCAATTCTTTTCTATGTATATTTCTGGTCTAATGACCCAAAGGATACTGATTCCTGATTTTGTCATGACCAGCTCTTTCATCTGTAAAGACATGGACAGTTGTGCAAAAATACTGTGAAACTCAGCGCTGATACAAAATTTACACTGCTTCTTAGCTTCTTAGTGTAGTACAAAACTTTTGTTGTTAGTGCTTTGAATAGATATTACTGTAAATTAATTAAAATGAAGAATCATAACCTGGAATCATCCACTCCTCAAACTCCATTTTTGTATCTGTTTATCTATTTGGTTGTCCTGAAAGTTGCCAGTCCTGTCCTGAAGGTTGAAGGGAGTGCAAGGTAAATTTGCAAAGACAGCTGTCTGTGTTTGAACTGCAGATCATGAACAGCTATCTTAGTCTGACCTTTGACTTTTCTTTAATGCCTTCCTCCATCTTGGGAAAATCTTTGCATATTATTTTTTCAAGCTTTGAGCATGCCAACCACATTCCATCTAGGGAGCAGCAACTGTATTTTACCCTATAATGTTATAACATCTGTTATGATGTGAATGTAGCTTAGCCATTTCCTCTAACTTTACCCAGCCATCTTTTCTAGATTAGGTTTCATACCAAGTCAATTTGGTTTGAGTTTAGGAATATATGTGAAGATATCACCTTGCTGAATCATGAACTGAAGTCTCTTGTACAGGGTGGAATATTCTGAAATAACGCCCTTGAGCTACTAGTGACTTTGTGTGACTGTATAAGGCTTGACCACGCTAAGGCACCTGTGCTGTTTCCAGAAGCTGTAATTTAGAAATCTTCCAACAGAGCTAAAGGAAAGGTAATTAAATCTATACAGGTATCTGCATTTTAGGAGCACAGTGGCTTATACTGTTGATACATTAGTAACAACAGTAATAGAAAAGGTTAAATATGTTTTTTAAAATATCCAGAGAACTAAACTCATTACTGAGACACACTTCTAACAATGTATTTTCCTGTTAAATTTATACAACTTACAGCATGGAAATGGACAATTACATTTCTGTTGCCAGAAAAGCACACACATTGGTTTGTTTTAAAATTAAATTTTTACACCGGAGAAGAATAATTTTTGTCTGCTCAGAAAGTGATAGGAGCATCACTGTTATCTGTCTCCTTCAATATGAGTCTTTAGAAATGGTAAATTAGCTGATAAAGTATGCTGTAAATTAGCAACCTTACTTTTTAAAACTGTGGTTTACTTTCTTTATATTAATATATCGTAGGAGAGGGACACTAAATTATTTAGCCTAAATGCCTGTGAATTATTTTTTAAGGCAGTTCAGTTATGCTAACAGGTATGATGAGTATTGCCTTCTTTATAGTCCCACTTTTCTTTTTGTTCCATACAGTGATATGATCCTACTTTGCAGCATGTTGCTTCTATACTCTGGTATCTTAAGGTGTTCTCCATAGTATACTAGAGCTTTTGATAAGTAAGTCTTCCTGATTGTCTTCCCTGATAGCTTCATAGTACTCTTGATTCTAAATTGTATTTTTGCCCCTTATTTTAAAGAGTCTCATGCATTGTCAGTTTTGTTTTAACTGGAGCTTTTAATTTATAGACTTTGTAAGTGACCTCCTGTTTCTCATTTGACAAGGATCAGACCTTGCTGTTGTCTAGGAGCCAAGAATTAAACCCACAGCTCACTTTTCTCAAAGATGATTTGACCATAGTGAAACCACTGACAAAGCTCCTCCTAATGACCATTCTTTGTGCATTTCTCAAAATAGGTCATGTTCAGAGGCCTCTGATTCTGTAACTCATCTTGGCCACAATAACAACAATAATAACATCTGCTGCAATTATAAAAGAAAAATACTAAAGCAACTTAGAAGTAAAAACTGTTTAAATATTCTCTTCAAGTCTGCAAATAAGTAATGAGAGTTGCATATAAATCACTCTACCTTGCATGATGCAAAAAGAAATAGGGAAAGCTCTGCACCTTGATATGTTCAAGATATAATATTGTTTAATTCAAACCATGCCACCCACAAAAAAGCTATATTGATACGTCTGTGCATTTTTGATCTAATTTCTTATTCATGGTGTAATGCTGTTCTCTTTCTTCATAGTCAAAAAAACATTAGCATGATTGTGAAAAGTATATGCAATGTGTTTGCTGTAAGTCATACAGCACTAGCACCTGTGGACATTTTTGCTGTTGAGCTGGGGAGAGAGCCCACAGAGAGGCAAACTGGAGTTCTCTTGGTCAACATGAAGGTTTCCACTGATTTATAAATTTCCTGATTAATTACAGATTTCAATGTTTGAATGGCTATTATGCTTTGGTAAAATTTATGTTTAGTGCTAAATACTCAAGTTTGTGTTATGTTCTCATGATTCTTATGATCCTTTAAAATAAAGTCTTCAGTGTGCAGCTGATTGCCGTGTCAATGTGGACTCTAAGGTGCTTCTGAGGAAAAATGGATTGGCAGATTCTTGCTTCTCGGAGGCTACAGGTTAAATATCAGAAAAAGATTTCACTATGATTATAGTAAGTCAACATGTAGCACCTTTTAAAATATTCAATTGATTAATTCGATTGATTTTTTTAATTTATTTTAAATAGTTAATTGGCCACTCTAACAACATAGTCAATCTAAAAGACTTGCAGAGATGTATCACGTGTGTTGGAGGAGAAGAGACTGGTCTGTGATAGCCCTTTGCCTGCTTTATGCCCCTTTGCCTGAGGACACCCTCTTCCTTCCATTCCACAACCTCTGAGAAAGCAGCTGTGCAGCAGCTTCCACTCACAGCATAACAAAAATCAGACACCTTGTCTTCTTCATATCTCTGGCATTCAGTATTTGATTTCCTTGTCAAAGGGTCAAATATATATAAAAGTCCTAAGTAATATTTTAAAAATATTTTTCTGTGACTATAAAGGGATATTGAAAAGATTATGTTTTTAAAAAACCTGCTTATTTTAGATTATGGGTTTTTCAACTTCCGGTAGCATCTGTAGGGTGCGTTATTCTTCTTATACATTGTTCTCAAATTTTTGAGACCTAAAGAGTTCAGCATCAGGGAAATTCATTGTTTATACAATACTTATAGTAAATAAGTAACTTCCCTAAAGAAGTTAAACAGGTATTTTAAGTTAGAGATTCTCTTGCCTTTGTTCATGATTTTAGACAAAAATATTATCTTATATAAGGTTACAAATTCTACCAAATACTGATGAGCTAATCAAGAACCCCAAAACAAAATTTGGAAAATCATACTATTTAGAATGAAAATAATACATAATAAGAAATCCATAAAGATGACTTTTGGTTCCTGGGTGAGTCATTAATGGAGAAAGTGCCAGCAAGCATTGGTAGTAAATAGATTAATTAACTAATGACAATTTGCATAATGTATTGGAAAGATAGTGCTTAAGCAGGAACATCTGGGAAAACGTATTCTGTATATGCTTCAAATGACCTGATTCCATCTCAGAAGAAATTGTGGGGAATGGAGAAGCTTGTAAGAAACGAAAGGATTTTTGTAGCTTATCAGTTATTATACCAGTTTGTTTATGCTTTCACAGGAAGAACAGCTTCACAGGTTGAAGACAACCTCTTGTGTTAACCCCAGTGTGATAGAAGTGAAGCTCTTGAATAGAAGGTTGCACAGGAATATGAGATTATCCCATGATCCATGGTACAGAATTTTTATATCATCTATGTCTTTAATATAAGAAATCAATAAGTGTGTTTTATGTGGGTATAGGTTGGTAAATAAACCATACAGCAAAGTAGAACTTGGCACTTGCTGCAGACACATATTTTCTATCTTGGTATGCAAGATGCTAAACAGCAATGGAAAAGACAGGTATGTATGAAGCAAATCAATAAAATGGTCTCAAATTCCATGCAGTATGCTCCTTTGCACTGTGACTGTGGCTTTGCTGTAATTTTTTTGTTTGCACAGATTGTATATTGAAGTACATACAAGTATTTGATGTTTTCCCTTCACACAAGTTAAAGAAAATATTTGTCTTCTTCAGAGAACCTTCAAGACAGTAACTGATAGAAAAAAAGCACAATGATTTTTTTTACATTTGTTTTATTTTGTAGTGTGAGTTTTTATTTAAAAAAACACAGCAAGCAAAACCTACTACACTTCTAAGTCTCTTGTGATGGTTGGATTGTTAATGTAATCAACCTCTTCTGAAGTGAACTGTAGACTAATGACTAGGGATGTGTTCAGTAACCCACAAATAAATTCCTGTATACAGCCATTACTTAAAAAGAAGAGGGCAGATTTTTCTGTGGGTGAACCAGCAGTAATTAAAAGATGACAAATTCATGTAAATAACAGTGCAAAGGTTAATGCAGTCCTTGAACAGATCTAAGCTCAGTACCAGACTTTTTGGAAAGTGGGAATATGCTTTTATATCTGTACCCAGGTGATTTGTACATACAACAAGGAAAATGGCTGTGAAATAGTCCCTTTGGGTCACAGGACGCATTCTCTTCCATCGCTGGTTGGAATAATTGTTATACACTGTTTAACAGGTAGTTTACATGCTAACTACATTGCAGATTGGTGGGCACACTCAGGTTGTTAGGTTGCCAAGAAAATGCTAATATAGAAGGGATACGACTGGGGAAGTGCAGCACTGAGATCTGCTGAAGTGTGGGATGTGATCGAGAGCACCCAGTGCTATGAGAAAGTGACTGTCCTGCCTTAGAGTCTCACCTGGTTTAGCTTCCTCAGGTCAGAGGGTTGGTCAGCTGATAATACTTTGCTGCCATGTGCAGTCTTCCCCAGTCCCTGCAGAGAAGAGGGATAATGGGGGTCTTCTGGGCTTCTCATTAGTACACACAGGAGGTGCTTTGCCAGCCAACCTGAAATCTCCCTAAGCATATCTATTTAGGCTAGCATCCATAGCATGACTCCTGCACAGGTGAGTGAGGTACCCTTCTGGAGATCAAGTTCAAGTGTACCCAGGATTTTGATCCAGTAACTCTTAGCAGAACTTAGGTGTCATTGTTAGCTGTCCAACAAGTGCTGACAGATCTGAATCAATTCAGAATGTGTGGTGGTGATCATTGCCAAGTAATCATAGCACTCATGCTGGTAAAGAGAAACCCGCTCTCTTATCTCAGAAGAGATTTGAATCCTTTAATCCTGTTTCCATTCAGAAAGCCCTAATCACTATTGCTGGGAAGAATGCTCCAATTCTCCTAGCAGGTAAAAGCTAGGCTTGGCTCCTGTCTGGCTCAGTATTAATTTTCTGAAATACTTTAGGAGCCAGAACTCATGTTTTCTCTACCTCATCCTATGCAGATATCACCTACTTTTGTTCTCTCTTGTGCCTCTTTTATTTCTGGTTGCAATTTGACATCATTTCAACATGAGACACAAGGAACGTTCTTATCAAAGATAAAACCTGAAGTTCAAGGATACTTTCCCTGAATGTGTGGTTATGGGAGTGGGAGGATAAGCTCTAAACAATCTGAAGCTGAGGAAGACTTTAATTTGTCACCTTAGGGAAATGCTTTTACCTTCAAGTATTCACACAAGGTGCAATTTTTCATCTCCATAAGGAAGCTTGACCATGGCACAATGAAGTACTGATCCCCAGTTTCCAGGTTTTGGGAGAGTTGGGTTAGGAGAGCTCAAGAGACGGACAGTTGCAGGGGTTTTGGGTGGTATTTTTTTTTTTGTTTGGTTTGTTTTTGTTTTTTTTTTTTTGGTTTTTTTTTTTTTTTTTTTTTGCACTGAGACTAAGGGTACCAGTTTAGATGGTTTAGATCTGGAAGACATTCAGTAAGTCTGTAAAACCAGAGTGTTCAGTCATCCCTGTGCTATGATTTTAGGATTATTTCTGAAAAAGGGTTCATGGATTGCTTTGACAACTATTTGGTTTGACAGCTAAGAGCTGTCCAGACTTCTGCCAGGGATTCTAAATTCAATGGGGACAGCTGAACATCCAGCCACTGTATTGGGGACTGTCTGGAGTAGCATTTCCATCACAGTAAAAAGAAATAGGTAGCACTGGTGAGTGACCCAGAGCTGGAGGACTAGGACAATATTTACCTGGTGAGAGAACAAGCAGGAGCAGCAGAATGGTGGGAGAGGAAAAGGAAGAAGGAATTTATGACTTGCTTCCAAAAACAATAGTTTAACATGCTGATAGGATGTGCTAGATAGCATGGCAAGCCTGCCATATTGAAGCAGTATTGCAGTTTGGGGAATTTAAAAATCCTGTTTGGTGCTAGAAAAAGAAAAACTTTGGTAAGAAAAAGATTGCTGTTAGTAGTTGGAAGGGAGAAGTACTAGGATGGGACTGGAATGCACATTAGACTAAAATAGGTGATACACTCTCATGGACTCATTAAACAGCCATCTACAAAATATTTGTCCATTTTATATGTTAATGTAATTTTCTGATGAAAGGAGAATGGCTTAAATGAGTTGACTTAACAAATCCTCACAAATCTTTGCCTGAAAGCATCCCGTGTAGCAGCAGGGACTGTTTATACCTGGCCAGTTCAGAGAGGTGCTCCAAAGAGAACAGCAGGGCTTTAATTTCATCAGTTTAGTGGTGGTGTAGATGCAGCTGGGCAGGTCTCAAGCTCCATCTCACCTCTGCAGAGTGGTGCAAGACATACTGGTGTCTTCACAGTGTAAGTGCTGGTACTCAGCTGCAGGGACAGGGCTTTCTTTTTGCATTTTAATTGCATGAGCATTTCTTGCTATTATGAATATGTCTGCCTGGGGAATTAATATCATTTAACACATCAGAGAACATTAGTTCTGGCCATCACTAATATTAGATGTTAATTTTCAACAGAAAAAGCTTTTTTCTGTTCAGGTGATTTTTTTTTTTTGCTTTCTGGGTTTTGGGTTTTTTTAAAAATTCATAAATTTGGCAAAAAAACAACATGCTGAAATAAATTTGTAGGATGTGCACATCTAACAGTTCTTGCAGTGATAACTGGTATATTTATGATGCTGTTGTTTATTTCTTGTGTGGGCAGGTGTCCAGCTCAGTATTGGTGGATGTGCATGAGCAGAATTCAAGGTAAACAGGCAACTGATGTCACTACAGGAGAAGCAGATTCTCAGTTATAACTTTGTGGACTTTTTAAAAAATATTAACTCATTTTGGATGACCTTTAGTGATCATTTATTCTGAATGTTTTGCTCTGACACTGAAAAGATAGCAAGATCAGACAGCAAATTACAGGAATAAATATTGTTTCCCTAATCAGCTCATCTGGTCAGGACCTGGCATTTCAGTTAGGAAAGAAATTCTGACATCCTAAAAATTAATTGCATTATGAATCAAAGGGAAGCAGGAATCTCAACTCCCCTCTCAGCTTGGTGATGAACATTACACCATGTTCTTGGATAATGTTACTTCTTGAATTGGTTAACAGATACTTCAAATGTGTTATTTTGATTCTTTCATACTCTTACAGTAATGACCATAAAGTACATATTAAGGTTAATATAAAGATTGAAATGAACCACATAGCCTCAGAAAGGAATGACAGCAATATTTTATTTCAAAGTCTTTGAAAATTTTGTCTAGTCAGTGGATTCTCCCAAAAAGTAAAATTTAATTAAAACTTCATGAGCTGATGCTTTTGGAGGAAATTGTACTATTGAGGGATTTTCAGTCAGCAGCAATTACCTATCTGGATACCCTTTGTTTATTTAGATACCTTTTCTTTTTTTAGGGTATAAAAACCCAAGGAATTAAAAAAAAATAGGTATATAAAGAATGAACACAATCTCATCTAACAAAGAAGCATCTACAACTGGAACACAAACATGTTATTTTTAAACAGGCTGTTTGTACCAGGGGACTGAAATGGATTGAAATTTGCTGCAAATTTACACAGGGAGTATTTTTACATCCTTGAAGTGAAAAAGATATCCCCTATCTATGGATCATGCAGAAGTGGGTGTTAACAACCCCAAACTGCAATATTATTTCCTCCACACTCCAGACTGCAGTGGTTAACAGCAAAGACAAGGGATGGGAAGAAGCATATGAGCCCTCTCCCCACTGTGCTGTTCAGCAAAGTGAGTTGTCTTCACAGGAGAGGTGCTCCTCCTGTGGCCTCCTCTGGACTTGGTCTGATGGGTCCATGTCCTTATGTTGAGGGCCCTGGACCTGGATGTATACTTCAGGTGGCCTCTCATGAGGGCAGAGTAGAGGAGGAAAATCACCTCCCTTGATCTGCTGACCACAATTTTTTTGATGAAGTAAACAATGAAGTTGGCTTTCTGTTTTGCAGGTGCACACTGCTGAGCTTCTCTGCCAGAGAACTCAAGGGCATGTAGACCCAAACATAAGGCTGTAGTTGGCCTGATTTAAAATTAGCATGAGTCCCATTTCCAGCAAAAATAAAATTTCAGTGATTGCGAAATTTTCTTAGAGTAGATGTATAATTAATGTGGGAAAAGTCATAAATATCCCATTCACCTCCCTTAACCTTCTTCCAGTTGAGGTATTCCCTTTCACATCAGTGAAATGATGGGTTATCTTCAATTTTCATTTGATCAGGCCTTAAAATTTCAGTCATTTTTATTCATTTATTAAATAATTGGTTTCTACATCCTTGAACCTTCAGCTATGGACCATATGAATGATAAGAACTTTGTGGCCTAGTTTAAGCAAAAGGGAAAAGAGAAGAATGAACAAAGTCTTAAAGAAGATACACTTGTAGCTGGTGATATTTTGCTGGAATCTCCTTTCCAAGATCAGGGATAGAAAGAAAGCAGGTTTCTCTGACTAGTGGATGCTTGATTTCACTGATCTGTTTTTATAACAGGTTGAGTTCAAATTATGATCAAAATTTGAAGATTTCCCTGGTCATATTGAAATACTGCTGGGAAATCTGTCAACTTATCCTATTGCTTTCTTGATGATTGTTGAAGTTCAGACAAATTACGATTTCAGTTTATGACTGAGTTACATGACTTGAAATAGCTCTTTAATGTTTTAATCAGAATCACCATGCATAGTCTCTAGGTCATTATCACAAAAATATGGAGCATTTTTTGACCAACTGGGATTTTTGCTTTTCTTTAGAGAAGACTAGATTAAGTACAAAATTGTTTAATTTTCTTTATATCCTATTCCAGATATAATTAGAATTCTGCATTATCTTCATTATTACTGCTATCTACTAGACAAGGTAATGGACTATAAATTTGACATATGAGTATGTTTCTGTTAA
Organism: Passer domesticus; assembly: GCF_036417665.1. Taxonomy (NCBI): domain Eukaryota; kingdom Metazoa; phylum Chordata; class Aves; order Passeriformes; family Passeridae; genus Passer; species Passer domesticus. The sequence goes on along the minus strand of NC_087476.1, from coordinate 18,253,784 downwards.
GAAGAAACACATATAAAAATTATTTTGTCATTAATTTGCATTTAGTGGTATCTTAAATACTTCATGTCTCTGTCTGCAATATTTGAAAAATTCATTGAGCATCCCCATAGTAAAAGTTTACCTTTTGCAGGATTGATTTTTAAATTCATTTTGTAATTAAGTTAATTGAGTGTGGCATCTGAATGCTAAATCTAATTACATAATTAGATATCTGCATTATTAACTGATCTACAGTGACATAATAAATACATCTTTTGAATTCCCTTGTCTTTGTATATTTAATCTGCAAGTTATTTGGTGTACAGTTGATAAAAGAACATATATTTCAACTGCTTTATTATTCCAAATTTATGAATTTGAGATAAAAATAAATTATTTGACATATGGTTATTTAAAGAAATATAAGCTAGCTACAGATGATTTGTGGTACATTTCTTAAATAGCACTGAAATGCAATGAATTGTTTTCTGTATGAAAGTATTACATGTGAAAATTTCTTCCAAAATTAAATTATTATAGACTAGGAAAAAAATGTTATATTCATAGGGAAGCTGAAACATTCAGGTGAGGCTGAAAATGCATTTAATTAACATTTAAGAATCAGTAGAGAGCTGATGAACTTCAAAGAGATATTATTTAGCTATTTCTTAGATCAAAGCAACAATGGTAACACATGATAACAGAGAAAGACTGAATATTTTAGATTCAATGTGGAGAAACAAGTAATTAGATCCATGAGATGAATTATAGCAGAGGTTTTTTTAGTAGCTTTGTAATAATACTTTATGAAATTGGAGATGTCTGAATAGTGAGCAATAATTGTCATTCCTTGTTCTTTTTTTTCACAAACATCCTGTGTATTTAGGTGTGCAAATCAGATTCATTTGAAACAAATATCAGAGATGAAGTTCAGTTTCTAGGCCCACAACAATTTCTAATTGTTACATTATTTAGCATGCTAATAAGGAATGCATTTCTCTTTATGCATTGAGGTGCATTTCCCTCTTCATAAATTAGTGCTTAAAAATTATATTAGATTACATAGGACCTTCAGAAGTCTGGAATTAAGACACCATATAACTATATTGGACATTATCTACTTGGTAGGGGAGTACAAAATGCTCAAATTGAAGATCACAGAATCAACTGGTTGAAAAAGACCTTTGAGATCATCAAACCCAACCTATGACCTACTTTGTAGACTAGACCATGGCAATGAGTGCCACATCCAGTCTTTTCTTAAATACCTCCAGGGATGGTGGCTCCACCACTTCCCTGGGCAGCCCATTCCAATGCCCAATCACCCCTTCTGTGAAGAAATTCCCAATGTCTAGCTTAAACCTCCCCTGGTGCAGCTTAAGACTGTGTTCTCTTTTCCTGTCACTGTTGGCCTGGGAGACGAGGCCAATCTGACCTGGCTACAACATCCTTCATGTAGTTTTAGAGTGTGATAACCTCACCCCTGGGTTTCCTTTTTCTCCAGGCTAAACAACCCCAGCTCTCTCAGCCTCTCCTCACTGGACTTGCATTCCAGACCCTTCAGCAGCCTTGTTACCTTTTCTAGATGTGCTATAACAGTTCAACATCCTTACTAAATTCAGAGACCCAGAACTGGACACAGCACTCAAGGTACAGCTTTACCAGTGCCAAGTACAGGGGAAGAATGACTTCCCTTGTCCTGCTGGCCACACCATTCCTGATACAGGCCAGAAGGCCATTGACCTTCTTTGCCACCTGGGCACACTTTTTTTGGGTGCTTTCATCACTAGCAAGGTGGTTCTGCCTGTGAAAACGCTTCGACCATCATGTTTTTCCTATATAGAAAATGGCATTGGAGCATCAATGTACCTTATGTGGGAATTGTATGATACAGAGATTAATATCCCAAGTCTTTGACTAAAGTTGAATTTAACATACTTTACAAAATTTCTATGCCCCCTTTTGTCTCTTGTTTTTTGATAGATTTTCATCTAATATAAAAATATTAGATTTAATTTATTTAATATCACAATATCTCTATAATTGAATTATATTGTTATATAATTTATTAGTGGATAAGACACAGTCACTCAGCTGGTCTTCAAGTGGTCTATCTATATTAATTTTGCTAGGTTTTTATGTTAACTTGAATAAATTACATAAATTCCTGCACCCTGAGACTTTTTTCTTTTTCCCTTACAATTTTTATTACTCTAGCTGTTAATATTACAATAGTTTTAGAACAGAGGTTGTCTATTTCTGCATTTCTGTCCTTTATGTGGAAGAATCTTATTTGACCCTTCAGGCACTAAAAATGAAATGAAAATTGCAGAAAATTTACAGAAGAATAAGGGGAGCAGAGAAAGACTATTTTATACATATTTAATGTCTCAAAAAATTCATGGCAGTGACAAAGCAGAAATTAAGATTTTCTAGTACTTGTTCATGTCTTTTTAATGTTTGTGCTACACATCCTCTGAGGGAAAGCTGAACTCACAGCAACTATGTGCTGAGGATGCTGGCTAAGGAATTGTCAGTGTAAAGGTGTGTGGAAATTAAATAGAATTAAAGGAGAGTATTTTGGAAAGAAAAATAATTTCCTCTAATAAAATGTTTCACATTTGACATATACAAGTTCAATAAAGGTCAGACAGTAAAACCCTTTTCCATTTTTATTTTTACATTCAGTAACTTGGATATTCTTCCTCTAAAGTTCATATCTCCTGTTTCAGGCAGCCTCTGATTCCGCCACAGAAAAGCATGATTTTGAAATAGTAGCCATTTTCATGCATCTCCCTCTCTCCCATTCAGTCAGAGCAGATGTGTTGTTGCATACCAACCACATGCTGGAAATCTGGCAAAGCTACAGCATAGATCTTAAGTCAGCCTACACAGAGACAAGAATCTCTGCCTATGCCCATGAATACTCTGGGTCTTTTGCTTCTTGGGCCCAATGGTGCCTTCTGAATGCAGATCAGCTGTGCAAAAAAGCTTCAAGCTACAAAATAAGCCTCAAAGTTGGCTCACCTCCAATACCATCTGTGCTTTTAGATCTTAAACATCCATTCAGTTGTATTAACGTGTGAAGATCCATTGTTTTTTTTAGGTTGTTTTTGTTTTTTTTTTTCTAGTAGTTAAAGACAATGAAAAATAAAAGGGGAGAAAAACCACCTGCAACACGGAAATGCCTATTTTTTTTTTTCATTGAAGAGGGTATGGTGATAGAATATCACTTCTGCTGTTGGCTGTATGTGTTGTATTTCCTGGGTGAATGATGTGTAGACTGATACTGTGTAATGTATAGTGACTCAAAAGGGCGTTTTGAATGTAAAAATGTTATTCTGAAGTAATAAAATAGTTACATGGCATAAAGGTAGGCAGTTGTTTTTAGGCTGAGTATATGCATCTTACGTTGTCATTATTATGGAAAATCAATTTTTATGTTCCTTCACTTGGTAGATTTTGAGGTCTCTCTTATATTCACAGACAAAATCCTAGATGGTGCAGAGTACTACTGCTACTACTAGTATAGTACTTATATTTCTTAATGAAAATAGTTAATCTCTAAGAGAATACAGATAGAAGATCTGTACCTATGTGTAATACTGTATATACCTAAGAGATAAAAATCTCTCTGGAATGCAACAAAGTGTCCTATTTCCCTTAGAGAGTTCCAAATTAGTCACTATATTTTTTGTGAAGATACAGTCATATGTATTGTGAGTAGTCGAACATTGTGCCATTTTTTGTTGTTTTTATAATATGCATTAAAGTCACACATAAGAATTCAGCAGCTAAACTCCCCATGTTTGGCAGAAGTCTTGGCACTGTGGCTACTATAGGCTCTGCTGGTGACTGTATCTTCACTTTCTGTTCATTTAATTGCGTGTTGCTTTACAAACACCTACAGCACGTCAAGTCAAGTGTGAAAGAAGATATAATAGCTACATATGTTTTAATTCTACAAGTTGTCATTAGGTGGAATGCTACAGCTTGTGCTGTGCAGGCAAGCAGAGAAGATGATGAGAACAGTCCATTAAGGCTGACTTTAAGAGGTCTTAAAATCTTTGAGTGTAGAATCTGTAAGTGTTGCCCATTTTGGAAGCTGCTTAAAATTACTGGTCTTGCTGCAGATTCTGGGAGGAAGTTTTTCAATGCTGGAGCCTTCCTATTATTTTAAGTAGCATTCTGTAATAAATCCTTCCTTGATGCCTGTTCTACTCTTCCACAATTATTTCAGAGATATTCCTGCCAGTCACTTGTCAATCCTGTCTATTTGTCTGAGAGTATGAGATTGCTGAAGTGTACATGTATCACTGTCAGAAAAGTTGCCATTGATTTGTCTCTTGTGATTTTCAGTTGCTGATTCCCACTTGAGCACTCTATAATAAGGAAAATACAAATTCTTCTCAATATTTCCCTAGTTTTCTCTTCCCATATATTTTTTTAAAATTTCTTGTTGATTATACAACAACTACTTTCCATGCCCTCAGGCTGTTGGATTGGTGGCCATTATGCATGATTGTGGTACATTTGGAACCACCAAACTCTCTGATGCTGCTGGATCCTTCCTATGTTGGATTGAGACAGCAGAGACAGTTTTAAATTAGCTGTTTCTTAGTCTGGCAGTGCAAATAATCTGAGATCACAGAAATGCTGCTGGCATTTATATGGTGCTCCTCTATGGGACTGTCAGCTTTCTTGGCTCTTCAAACAAATCTTTCCTTTTGGCTGTCCAAATTTTGCTTGAAATGGCATCAAGTTAAATGGTTTTCACCAGGCTGAGAACTGCTTCCTCCCCTGCCTCACAACTGTTCCCTCGGCATTTGCAATATGATATTCTGCCATGTTGAAGTGGAAGCTGGAGTTAGAAGGTTTCTCAGGGTATGCATACTTGTATGAGGAAATCTTCATTATATAGGTTACCATCATTAACCTACTCTTTTTTGGAGATTGGATGTGTAGTTAGTAATGATAATTATCACAAGGTCTTTTCTATCTATTTTACATTCCTTATCTCTCTCTTTGCAAAAACTTCCTTCTGACAGAACATGCAATTTGTATTACTTCAGCTTCGTGAGTTCTACATAGTCTGGGAAGCAAAATTTTTTCTCTTTATTGACAGATGATAAGACAGAAATAGTAAACTCTCATGGAGATTCAATAAGCCAGGCCTTAACCTAGAAGTATTGCCCTGCGACCACAAAAAATTCTCCATATTTTAACATTTAGATCTATGATTGCTACTTGCAAGCTCGATTTATTTTTGAAAGAGATAAATTTATTCATTTGTTTTTAGTATCCATTAGATAGGGGTGATACACTTCAACCAGTGAAGATTTGTCAAAGGCTTTTTTTGAACAAAAAGTCTTTTTTAGCAAATAGCCCACAAAAGGAACCAAGAACATCTGGAAGGTTGGCAATGTGTGTCTTCATTTATGATACATGTGCATTAAGTTGTTTAAATGGAAAAAGAAAATAGTTCTGAAGTCTGCATTTCTGCACCATGCACCCAGGGTCCTTTACATTTTTGTGATTGATTATTCCATAATAGAATGCATTAGATGCATTGTGGAGTAAAGCAAGGACCTCATTGAAAGGATACACAAGTACTCGAGCAACATTTACTAATGTTTGTTGTTATAATTTTATAACTTCTGCTTTGTTTTAGCTAAATACACATTTAGTCTTTGTGGTCCTCCACTGATTTCAATAGGAGTTAGTTACACTGGACTCACGATGCCTTGAGGAAACTTCTGCCACAACATAGGATTTATGTCCTGATATCATACATGCACCTTCCCTAGGGCAGTTGTCTCTTATACGCACAAGACACAGATCCCATCCATCTGAAGCAATTAGACATCTGGGTTGAATGGTTTGATGGATGTTCTTGCCTCTCCCTCCTGACTGAATGCAGGATCTAGGAAACCTGAACAGAATAATTTCTTAGTAGAGTCTCTGCTTCTAGATGAGATTAATCCCACTCCTCGTGTGTAATCTCTGTTTTGCTGAGGACCCCAGACCTGGGTGCATCCATGTGCAGTCTCACCAGGGTAGAGCAGAGGGACAGAATCCCTTTCCTCACCCTGCTGGCCCATGCTACTTTTGATGTAGCTCAGGATGTGTTTGGCTTTCTGGGCTGCAAGGCCACATGTGTGGGTCATGTCCAGCCTCTCACCCACCAACAGCCCCAAATCCCTCTCAGCAGGGCTGCTTTCAATCTGTTCATCCCTCACCCTCAGACTGATGGTAAGGGTTTTCCCAGCCCAGGTGCAGCATCTTGGTCTTGTTAAACCTCATGAGATTCTCATGAGCCACTTCTTGAGCTTGTCCTGGTCCCTGTGGATGGTATCCCATCCTTCAGGAGTGTCAATCACACCACTCAGCTTGGTGTCATGCAAATTTGCTGAGAGCACATTTGATCCCTTTGTTAATTTCATAAATGAAGATATTAGACAACACCAGTTCCAATACAGATTCCTGAGGGATACCTCTTGTCACTGATGTCTGTCAGGACACTGAACCATTGACCACTTTCTTTTTGGTGTCAATCAATTCCTCATCCCCCAAACAGTCCACACATCAAATCCAGCTCTCCCCAGCTGAGAGAGAAGGATATTGTGGGGACTTGTCAAAGGCCTTATAGAAGTCCAGGTATTTGACATCTGCAGCCCTTTCTTTGTGCACTAATGCAGCTGATCCATCATATTTATCACGCAGAGTGTTGGCCAACAGTCTATACTGAAAAAGGTAGGTGGGGCAGGCTAGAAATGTGTTGTTGAAACTTAATAAGATGTGTGAGTACCTAGCAAATAATAAAGAGAAATATGGGCCAGTCATTGTGCTGGGTAGCTTGGTGTAGATGCTGCAATATCTGATGATGTGTTGGCAATGTGTGACATTTGTAGGATGCAGAAGGCACCTGTGGAATGGGGATGAGGAAGTTAAAATGTTAGAGTGGAAAACATTGAAAGATTTATTCCTGATCACTGGCTCATTGTCATATATGTGTTATTGATTTGAATCAACAATTGTTGGTCCACAGAATGGCATTTTTAAAAAAAACCATATAGGCCCAAATCAGAAAAATGGAGATGCATGTCATTTAACTGATAGTCTGGGCTGCTGATATTTACAAAAGGAAGAATGTTATATGTTCTAATATATTTGTTATTGAATTGGATGCTAGTTTTCCTGGTGTCCTCTGCAACTTGTCAGAAGTGAGTATAGTTGCATACATATTGCAACACAGAAGTGATCCAGTTTTAGAAATGGAGGTTGATGGAGGTTTGTTAATCTGAAGAGGTCTGCATCTGAGCTAGACTCTTTTATGCATTCAGTTTCTTTCTCTCCCCATTTTTTTGGTCTGTAGCACATCAGGATTCTAAAATAATTTATGTTTTAATAAAGTAGGTTTGAATTTTGAAGTTGATAGATTCTGTTTCACAGAAGAACTGTAGATGGGAAGTGCAATTATATCCTTACAGCTCCTTATATGTAATAATACCAATTTTTTCTAGAACACCTATGAGATGGGAAACTGTGATAAGGATCTGTAGGTAAAAAGCACAAAACTCATAGGTTATGAAATGACTGTATTTACTTACAGGTACAAAACCCCACTTATAAGGACTGGAGACAAATGTTATAAATGTATTTTTTTACATCAATCACTTAAAACCTGTACATTTTCAATATTTAAAACCATAACGTTTAAAATAACCATTAGCTTGAGATTTTTCCTTCTAGTTCTTGCTACTTTTACTCAAAAACATACATGGCTTTGAAAATTGTGACATTAAACTTTGAAATTGTCAACACATTTTGCAACTTCTTGGAATTTTTAGGCTTTATAGAAAAGGCTAAATTGAAAGAACACAGTGCTCACCAGCTCTTACAATAAAAACATCCCTGTGCCTGTGTCTCACACCACAGCAACATGAGATGGATGAGATGAGATGACATTGATCCTGGGGGAATACATCAGCTGGCAGAGACCTTCACCCACATATAGGTCAGTTCTCTTTTGAGCCGACGTGAGATAATTGCAAGAGGTGTAAGAGCCTACATAGCTGGGTCAGAGGGTGAATCTGCTCTCCTACCAATGCAATGCTCACCCAGAGTAATATTTACATATATGGGAAAACAATTTAACCTGATGGCTTCATAGATGAACAAAAGGGAATGGATTTGGCCTGGTGTCTTTGCTCCTCAACTGCCTATGAGCCTAATTGAATTTTAGCATAATTAAACTCACTGTGTACTGACAGATTGCATTTCACACTGCCTCCCATACCATGGCAGGGGAAAGGACTTTGCTTCAGGTGCTTTTGCCTTTTCCCAAGGGTCTGAATAAATGGAAACGGGAGGGGGAGCTGTGGGAACATGAAAAGGAAAGGAATTATTACTTTACTTTCAATAAAGGAGGAAGAGGAAAAAATTCCATTTGTTTTAACCCTACTTTTGCTCACCTGAAAGACAACATTGTTTGACCTAACAGAACAGGGACTAAGAAGGCATAGGGTGGCCGAATATAAATATGTTGTGCAGTGAATGAGACATTATTGACACAAAAAACTGAGTGTAAATAGCAGACAGGAAAAAACACAGACTGGAAATATGAAAGTTTCTAGCTCATTAGAGCAACAATTTCTGCCTCCTAGTAGAGGAAGTAAAATTATAAGCACTGTTAAGGTAGAAATTGGCAGGTTAGTAAGAAGTTTGGTGGCTGAACCCCAGGGAATTTGATTCAGAATTCTAAAGTTCTCCTGGGCTTTTGTGGGTTTCAAGATGGAAAAGTAAATCTAGCTTGGTATTGTAAACAGTACTCTAGGATACCTCACTTTCTATAAGAAAGAGCAGACTCACAAGAAGGACCTGGAAAAAAGCCTGAAATATTAATGCAGTACTTATGGAGGGGTGAGTCCTGCTTTAAATCTGTGTCCTGGCAAGGCAGAAGGTGGGGGCCTGTGCCTTGCACATGGGCTGTAATTGCTCTCCGTATGCTGGCCTCTGACAAGGGAAGAGGGAAGCGTTGCTGCAGCAAATGCCTGAAATACCCTTGTTGTTAGCTTGTAAAGGAGGATGCACAGCTGTGAATCCTCAGAGGAGTTAGGTGCTTCTTTCTGGCACAGTTGGCTACCACATTGTGCTAGGAGAGCAGTCTAAGGACCTACCCAAGTGCTCTTAGCTGTCCCTACTGCCCTGCTTAAGGGCTCCCTTGGTTTTGCTGTACATGCAATGTGCCCATGTTTAAAGCTTTAACTGTGATTTCTAAAGGTCTCCATGGAAACTACTTCAGCTACCTAAGCTAGCACACCTGTCTTGAGTGTGATCATCATCAACACCTGTCATTCCCTGGAGAAGGGAATTACCAGCCTCACTGGGTGCTGCCCAGAAGATGTAGATTTTGCTGAATTCCAGCATTGAATTCAGCTCTACACTTCATCAGAGCAGCAAAAACTTCAATAATACAAAGAAAATCTGCTCCAGTCATACAGTAGATAAAAAAGCCAAGTAATGTCTCACCTGGTGAAGGACACAAAGAAATATCAGTTTCTTCTAAAATTACTAAGGTATTCATATCCTACTGTCCTAGGAGTGATATTAAACCTTCCCCTAAAGAATACATGGAATGTCAGAATAGTGCTCCTTACATTCACTTAGCAGTATGAAAGGGTAAAATTCAATAAATGAAAAATGCACTACAGACTTATTAATTGTTCTGATTTTGTGATATGTTTCTTTCTTTATGGTCCTTCATCAGATCTTCAGTCAGAGTTATTTTGCTGCCAGTTGGCAAACATATCCTCTTTCAATAACAGGTCCCATGTCTTGTTAAACAAATTCAGTGAGGGCTGTGGTGAAATGACATAGTAAATGTATTAAGCAACATAAAACTGCACATGCAGTTAAAACTACAGTTATGATATTAAAAATAGTTCAGTAATAATTAAGAACATGTTTAATGATGTTAGAATTGTTACAATGATAAGAAACTATCTTAATGTGAAAATAAAATTAATTTTTCTTTTTTATTTAGACCTGTCTTGCAATATTTTATTCTATACAATTTAGACAGAAAGAGTGTACCCATGAAAGATGGGATTTTACAGAATAATAGTGGAACAGTAATTAAAAATGTTATTTCTATCGCATCATACAATTTTATCTGCTTTTGTTTAATTCACACCATAGCTAAATAATTTCCTTCTTCTAAGAAAAACATTTCAAAATATTCTTGTTCTTGTTGCCCTATGTCAGTTGTCAGTAATTGTGTGGCTTTCCAAAGTGAGATTTTCAGCTGAAGTCCCTTTTGTCTCTAATTAATGGGGTAATTTTATTCATTATTTGTGGTTGGAATGACTCATTTTAATGCTGAAATGGGACCTTTAAAACAGCCACACAGTTAACCTGGTTTTTGCCCAGAGACAAAAACAGTAATTGAAAACCATAACACAACCTACCTATGCCACTTTCTCAACTCAGGCTGTAAGTCTGCATTTTTAACTTGACAATGGGATTCAAAACCAGCTACCTCTCGCACACAAGCTCAAAACTGTCTTTTCCTCAGTGATCAGTGATTGTGTTGACAAAGCCAAACTCATGCTGTCCTACATTTATCCACTTTGCCCTGGACTGTGAGTGAATGCCAGAGCAAGAAAAGCTACATAAACCCTGCACATACATGGAGGGGATGCAACAAAATGGAAGAGACAGGAGCACGCTGTACTTTCACAGTAGGGGAAATCCAGACCTCAGGCTGAAGACGTGCTCATAATTTTGTTGTAACTTTCTGTGCTCTTCTCAACAGTTATTGTTGTCAGTGTACCCTGATAACTGAGGCTGGGAATGATCTTTTGATGGGACAAAGCACAGCTTTTCTTATATATTTGAGTAACAGAGACACAGACTCTTGCATTATAATACCTGTAATAATAAATGTTCACTCTTTCGGCTGACTTTCCTACAGTGTGGCCTTCTTAAGAAAAGCAACTTTTAATTTTTTAATTTTAAGTCATAAGACAGAAGTAGTGGCAGTTTTTCCAGGCAGCAGGGCTTCTCTCTTTGCAGGAAGTTTGTGAAAGGACTGGAACCTGCCTTCCCTCTGGGCCCAGTGGGATACGTAGGTGTTACTAAAACTGAGTTTGGAAGAGAGACAATGAGGTGGCAATCCCACAGCTACTGCACCACTTCTGTGAGGGGATGGTGCTGGAGACGCCCTCATGCGATTACACATTTGTATAGTTTAAACAGACTCTTTTAAAAGAGACTGCAGAAAATTCCTCTATAAGAGAATGAAGTATTTAGGAATTGCGCAGTATAGCTGTTGAGAGGTGGATCATGCTGTTTAAATGTCTTCATCTAATGATGGAGGAATTCTGTTAGAAGAAAACCATCAAGGATTAGAAGATGCTGAACTACTGAAGATGCTACCTGCTATTTCTAAGGACAAATATAGGTATCTAAATAAGAAATAACTAAAAAAATATTCTCCCAGAATTGAGGAAATTTATCCTGGATTAAAATATACTGTGAAATTTTGTTACAGACAATTTTTCTAATGCCTAGGCCTTATGAACTTATTTTAATGTGGGCCATACTTAATCCTAATGCTAAACTCTGGCTACAAAAGGTAATCAGACAATGAATCAGTTTATATTTACCATAATTTTTAAATTAACAGTGACAGAACCCATCTGAAGATGAGACAAACATATTGTGAAGAAAAAAGGTATAATGAAAGTCTTCAAAAGAGTTAAAAATATTTTTTTAGGAGTACTTTAGAAAATGCCTGCTTGCAAAAGTACCAGCACTATTTGTTGTACTGAGTGCTCTGATAATGTATCAGATTCCATGGAAGTGATTTCTGACTGTAATTCTTTAAGAATTGTTTATCAAGTTTCTTGTCACATGCGTTTCCTTGTGACCAAAGTTTCCAGGAGATAAACTTATAAATGAACCCATCCAGCAAGAATAAAAGATTGTTCAAGACTCTAATAGGCCACAAATTGGATTGCTGAACAATCTTCTAATCTGTTGTCTCTGTTCTTCTTTCTCTATAACTAAGACTAGAGAAAAAAAAGCTATGAGCTGCTGTCAGTTGTAATTATTCCCAACTCAGATAAAATGTCCTGACCTGTGAGAGGTAGGTCAAATGTCAGAGAAGGCTTATGGGAAACACTAGAAGAGTGAAGGATTCTAAATAAGCTTTGCAAGTATTTACCCCTTTTGTAGAAAATAGCTGAGAATTTCTAAACCAGAAAAAATATAGAAAATGTCATGACATGTCTACAGTGACCCTGTCTATACTAATCTCTTGTCAGGCATATTGATGAGTTAAGTGGCTTAATAATTAATTTGCCATCAGAGACGACACATGTTGATGCCTCTTCAGCAGATACCTTTTTTCTATATTTTATGTCTGTATTAGAACAGCTTAAGTCACAATGTTTAATGTTGTCTGTGTATATACATTCGTGATAAAATCTGAACCAGCATGTTTTTATTTGGATGAATTGCTAATCAGTCCATCTACTAGGTAATTCATTGTACAGGAAACAATAGAATCCCAAATTAAAAAAAAATCATTTTAAAGTACAAAAATTTAGTGCTTCTCAGAACTATAATGTTGCTATGTTTATAGGTTGTGATGGTGTGATGGTAACTATAATATTTATTTTTTGTTGGAGGAATCTGTAATTTATTTTTTGTTTAATGTTAAAGTTCAAGTCGCACACTTGAAGTGAGAGTCTATAAGTGACTTGAACTAGCCACTTGCTTGTGAAAGGAGATGACTGGATAAAATGGTTGCTACCAGTTGAGAACTGAAGTATCAGACCCACAGGTTTGTGAATATAGCCTGAAATTTTTTGTTCATAGTCACTCTTATGCATGATACAACCATTTTTCACTACTAACCCCCCCTGCATTTAGTACATAAATACAGCTGGAGCATTGTGCCTAGCTTGAAGTAAAGCAGGTTAAATGTGGAGAATAGGGATCAGCACTTACAAATACTTCAGACTGAAGTAATTATCTTTTATGTATCATTAAATAGGATGTGAAGTCAAGGATATGTGTCAAATAGTGAGAACCAAGATATTCAGTCCAATCTGTAGTACCCTTTATTTTGTACATGAATATGATTTCTCTGCTTATTTATAAAGAATTAAATGCATACTGAATGTCTTTGAAGGTGAATAGGTTGCTGGCTTGCAAGGACAGACGAATCTTGTTGACTTACACAATGAAGTACTATTCTCCCAGTTCTTATACTGCTTCTGTAGCCAATAAAAAATATCCTTTCCTTGGGCATTCTAATGGAGAGGACACTTTGGCTGAATTCCCCTCCTCTTTCTTCTGAACTGAATGGTTGTCCCTGTGGTGTGCATCCAGTCTGAGACAAGTGGCTGTTAATTTCCATCTGGAATTATTAAAGGATATTGAGTTGTTACCTGATCAATTCACCTTAGTCTGATTCCACTCAAGTTTTAAGCAAAATGTATGATACTTTGAGATTCTGAGAGGAGCAGAATATATTGCAAATAAACAATTGCTGATTACTTCTCCTGGAATATTAAAATATAAACCAGTTATCTGTTGAGTCATACAAAGGATATTTTAATTTTGCTGCTGCTTCAAATCCATTTTAAGTGACCTTACCATTGTTCCTGTAATGCATAATAAATGGAATCACTAATTCTTTTAGAAAAGTATGTAAAAAAGAATCTTCAATTTTAAATGAACATAATCTGTATAGGCATTGGTTTAAGTAAATGGTAATGCATCCCACCGTATATTTCTCCTAGCACTAACCACCAGGACACCTGTGTGTCAGGTCCTTCCTCATTATGGTTTCTTCAATGGCCTTTTATCTCTATTGCTTTAGCAGATGTGTTTTAGATTAAAACAGCATATTAATGCTTAAAATGCAAAAGCCAGATTTATGTAGAAATTTTATAGACTTTTATACTCTGTAAAGACATTCTTTGGAAACCCATAATTTGCAGGCCGTGGTTAGATGTCTTTTGAGACAAGAGAAACATGACAATGAGTTTCAGTAGAGTTAGAGGAATTGTTGTATTTCAATTTTGCTTTTTTGTTAAGATTATACTAATTGTAGGGGATTAATAGGCCAGCTCTGGCTCCATCTCAGTTATTTGGGACATTTGCAGATATCAGAGGTTTTATCAGGAATATTGGTCAGGTCAGTGATTGAACACTGAGAGTTGAACAATGTTGTTTTTAAAAACAAACTGGTTTCAATATAGAAATATTGTTTTGGTAGCTATCAACCCCATAAACAGTCTTGAATATTAACATAAGTCCAAATGGTTGATTGTTTGCTGAGTTCATTCCAATACTTTCCTGCTATAGCTATTACAGCCACAGAAAGAAGCTTGTGACCAATAAACAGAAGCTTTCAGACATCAATCCTTTATTCATGCATATCCAGATTTTCAGCCTTCTAGTACTTTTACTCACAGCTCTTTTTTTCTTCAATGAATGGTAGAAATAAATTGAAGTCACTTCACCAAACCTTGACAGACAACAAAACTAGGAAGCAGATAATACTGCATATCACAAGAAAGTATAATGTTTGATGTCTTTTTAGCAATTCTCTAAGTACTACACAGGCAGCAAGAAGGGCAGGGTCTGCCTTCTGCTGCTGTGTGGAATCACTAATTCTCAATTCTCTTCCCTTGATCAAAGCACCAGCATAAAAACTACGTGGATTCTTTGCTTCCTTTTTGCCAAGGTTGGGATTAAATGCATGACATGGTATTTCTTTGGACTCAGATGTTTATTAGTTCTTACCTATATTACAGTCTCACTAACTGTGAATTCTACAGCCCTTCACTCTAACAAACTAAAAATGGAGCCCTACCTCTCTCTCTCTCTCTCTACAAGGCCTTTTAAGGATAAACTGTCCAATTAAGAAATGACACCTAAATTATTTTTATTTTTAACCCAATAACTAATCACTCGTGTCCCACAATGAGGACTTTCTTATCCAATTATACAATACCACCCAAACCCGTGAAGAAAGTGTACCATCTTGCTATATATATATGACTATATTCTAAAACATTAAACTCTTAAGTTTCCCACCATGTGATACTGCACACTTCTATTCAAGCTACACACCTATAACCCCAGATCTATCATTCACTTTTGTAAGTCTTCTCCATGGCTTCAGGTCAAATGAAGTGTTTTCTTTGGCGTCAGTGCCTGTCAGCACAGAAAGTCTGAAATTCTCACAAGCAGAGGTTCCAACACCTATAGCCATAGTTTCAATATGCCTATAGGTCATATTGAAATAGGAGAAGGCTTGCCATATTAGAGTGGATAATAGATAATGTATTTTTTGCATACTGTCAAATGGCACACATTTATGCAGGAGTTTTAAGATACAATATAATAAAATAAACTACTGTCATTGGATGCTTTTCAATTTTCCAGTCTGGGCTCTTCACACTTGAAGTGACCAGTTGGGAAAAGAAATTCATACACTTTTAAGACTGCTGCTTCCGATATATAAGAGAAAGAAGTACATTTGAAACTTGATGACAAAAATAGTGGCTTTTTAATGCAGAGCTTCGATTTGTTCTTTTCTTTGCTTAACTCACAGAAGTCAGGGTATAAGAAACAAAATTTCTCATCTGTCTTCTGCATCTTCACCAGCAGTTAAGTAGGTTTCTCTGAATCATATTAATTTCAAATAACAATATTAAAATGTTTAATTTCTGGTTTGCATGTACCCTATTATTTATATGCTAGGACTCAGAAAACATAAAGTTTCTTGGTGTCTGTACAGAGATGTCATCTCTACTACCATGGTCCGTATCTCAGTGCTGGCTTCTCACTCGAAAAGATAATCTATATATCCTTGAAATCAAAGTTTGATGTAATATGAAGTACACATCTGTAAAAAGAAACAGAACTATTTTGTGATTGTATAATTATAAAATAAACTCAGCAAAATTCATTCACAAGGAAGAAAAGTAATTGAAGTGCTATTTTTAATAGCTATCTTGCAAAGAGATTGATAACTGTAAATTTGTGAAACATTTAAATGATCAGTGTAACAACTTCTGTTTATGTTGTGTAAGTATCAGTTTTTGAAATATTTTTCCTGCTGGTTTGAGTCCAAACCCCCATTAAAAATAGAGGACCTTGAGATTAAAATCTTATGGTAGTGTCAGTTATTGTTTCCACTATAAAACTTTTTTATCATATAGAACACTCAAATGTCTTTTCACAGAGGAAAAAAAAAAAAAAAACCAGCTCAAAAGACATTGCAGAATGTGTAGAGGTTTAAATATCTGCAATGGATTTTAGGAGTTATTTGAAAAAAGAAAGAAGGAATTATTACTGCCTTGTAGAAATTTGTGAAGTCACTTTTAGTCTTGACTGCTGTACTTAGCTATTTCTGATCTGTCATTTTTATTGATGACGAAAATTCTAATGACCCAAAAGATCTCCAGAGGCACAACATAAGCCTGTTATTTAATACATAATATTTTCATTTCCTGCTAAATAGGGGTCTGGACCTTTTTGCTGCAGTTCAACCTTTCTCATACTATTTAATGAATAGCACTTTTTCTGAATTAAAATAAATATTCCAAACTATAAATGAAAAAAATATTAAAAATATATAATATCTGTCTGAAATACTATGTATTAAATACATTAATTAATACACAATTTTGAAAAAAATGTTCTAACTTATCTTGTAACCAGTTTAAAATTTTGTGTGTGGTTAGGAGATTTGACAGGATAAATATGTATTGGGCTGAAGCAAAATATTTAGTCATGGTCTAGCTAGTCAGTGATAGCATTCTGTTTCAGTCTAAGTTCTGAAAAACTCAGGTGAGATAACAATTCAGTTGTAACATCAAATTAAAAGAGAAGTTGTATTGTGAGACTTTCTTCAAACCAATATACCAAAAATTGGTTCTCATTTTTTAAAGAGGACTTGCTCCTAGGGTGATCTTGTGATTGTAATTCTTGTTTCATATCTGCATCTCTTCTGCATATCTTCATCCTGTTCTCCCTCTGCCTGGTAAAAATTTCCCACAAGTGCACAAATTGAATAACACTTTATCTGATGGCTATCTGTTGGCTGTCAGGATGGTTAGAGATTAGCTGCTCAGAGCACACACACAGTGATAGCTGGCACCAGTAAGGGCCACTCTGTGCAGTTAAAGTGTAGAACATGTGTTTTTACCAACCACATGCTGGCCAGGCTGTTAAAGAACAGAGGAAGACAAAACCCCACCCCAAACCCTCCCTTCCCCATCCAAGGAATCAGAATAAAATTTCACTGATCAGTTCCCATCTACCCTTCAAAAATGCATCCCAGAACATTCCATAGTTTGTCATAGGGTCATTACTTGTATGACAATATAATCTCTTTGTTTTTAGAATCTGTCATCCCCTGGCGGAAGGGTTTGACTCTGAGGGTGAGTACTGATAAGGATGTGGAAGCTGCTGGGACATTCCATGCAGAATGTTTTAAGCTTGAAGCAGCTGCACAGTCTCACTTACACTTGTGTGCCAAAAAAGGGATTTGGTGAGGCACCTCACCACAAAGGCTTGCTTACTCTCATGTTCTCATCTAGATGGATAATTCCAATGGGAGACACAAGTTCTCATGTTCACCAAAAACTGGCCAGGAAATGGCCTGATCTTGGCATACTGTATCCTATATACTTCATTAGTATACAGAATAAATTGATTAAATTAACAGAAATGATACTTAATGAAAAAGGTATGGTAAACTTCCCAAAACAATCCTGCTCAATTTTTCCTCTGACTTCTCAGCAACTTTTGATTTATTTTCTACTGTTAAAAAAAATGATCAGAATTCTGATGATAACCATCATTGATCAAATGGTTATTAAGTATTTAATGGATTATTTTCTGCCTTGTAATGGCTGCAATTCTAATTCTTGTACTTAAGGTTGTATTACTGGGTTTCACAAAGGTCCCCTCATTTTAAATCTTTGTGGTTTTAAGCTTTCTGTTTAGATTTGCTGTTTGGCTTCATCCAGAAGGATAAAACCAAAGGAAGGAGAAGGGAAGGAATCGATTCCTTTGCAGGCTTTAAGAAATATTTAAAGCTGTCTTTAATGAGTGAATTTTCTTTTCCCCAAATATATTTTAGCTGTAGTACTAAAATTGCTCATCACTGTAAGCTAATATTGGAATGGGAAAAAGTCCACTGTGTGATATGTTTCTGTGTTCCCCCACTGAGATTTCATGATTTGGCATATGCATATACATAAATCAAAAACTTTATACTTTATATTGTTTTGCTTGCTATACTGTAATTTGTGTGCTTTACTTAAATCAGCTACAAGCTGAATTACTTAGTCTCCTGACTTATTTTGATATTGCACAGGTCAATTAAAATTTCTTGCTATTTATTTCAAGAAAATGCAAAGAACAGTGAAGGGATTTTCTCTTTTGGGTAATATTCTTTTACAAAAGTTGGCAATTCTTAAAGGACCAGGGGCCAAGGTTTCCCTTTTTTATTCCATATTATAATATCTCTTTATGCTTTAAAATCTAAATTGATAGAAGTTCATAACTGGAGCCTAAAAATGAACATAAAATACACCCATTACAGTGAGAGGAGCAAAATACCATTTCTCAGAGAGAAATAGAGAGACTAGTTCTTTTGGGTTTCATGGTACTATTATGGTTAATTATATTAATAAAGGTCATGACTAGAAATTCCTGAGACTAAGACCCTTGTGTATTAGTTTGTACAAGCACAGAGTGCTTGGCAGGCCTAAATTAGGCAGGACAAATTTTTTGGCAAAAGAAATTGTCAGAAGCCACATACAGGACTGAGCATTCTGAGAGAAGTAAATATTCTTGTAATTTTTTTTTCTTTTTTTTTCTTAGAACAATGAGTTAAAATTGTGGCATGAAGTCTGGCATATGCTATTCTATAAAATCCAGATTAAGGTATCCAGATTAAGATTATATAATAACAAGGTTCTGCTTCTTTTTACCATATAGTGTTAGCTATACCAGAGTTTGCTTCCTCTGATTAACTGCTACAGATTTTTAAACTTATACTTTCCTAGTCCCAGCAGGTCTGGGAAAATACTTTTCAGCAAGTTATTTATTTATAAGAAGCTCAGGTTGAGACTGACCAAAAATACACTTTCAGGCCTAATTTACCATACAGTATATTTTAACCTTCCTGAAATCACACAAATACACACACACACACACAAATGCATATGTATATATTATATATATATATCCACCCACATGTTTTCAAAAAGTGCATAAAAAAGTCTGATTACTTTTAGAGCATGAAGAAGATAATAAGATAATCCTTCCATGATTTTTTTTCTGCCAAAACCCCAATGGATAAAATGCTTAGAGTAGCTAGAGTTTGGGTATAAAGTATTTTTGAAATAGCTTTTCCAATTCAAATAAATGAGAGTGTATTTAAGTCAGTGTATTTCAGTCTGTGCTACTGATGCTCTTCTACCTTCTATAAATAACTCAAAATAATACTAGGATTAGGAATCAAATTCTTAATTTCCCTTTTGGTTGTCCTTAACCTCCCACCTCCAGGGTCATGCCCGAGCTCTTGTTCAATGGATAAATTTGATTATTATACAATATCTACTCAATATGTAGAGTAGTATTTCAAGTGCTGTTGTAGTCTACAACGGATCCTCGAAAAAATAGAGAGTGGTGAGGTGAATGAAAGTATTGGTTTAAAGGGCTCAAAAACCACAAAATAAAATTGTTAGTTAAACCTGGTCCTCATTTTTAGTATCTTTTGGAGTGTTTCACTCTGCGGTATTAACAAAGTTGTTCCAATTCATGTATTTTGATGTAATCAATACTTAAATCATTGCTTTTATTGATACAATTCCCATCTCCACTGCAAGAAAAGTTTAGGGCATGGTAAAACCCTGTGTAACATAAACACCCATGTTTCTTTAGTATTAAAAATATGAGGTAGATGAAACTAATATTCTGCAGAGATTCTTTTCGCTATCATGGTTGCTCCTCTTTTTGTCTCTGGTCCCTCCTCAGTCTCATTCACATTCCACTACTTTGCTTTCTTCCACTTCAGAAAATCCTGGTTATGCCTCCCATACCCTGGCCCCATTTTGAAGCTTACTGATTGTTGTTTTCATTGTTGTTGCATTACCTTTATCTCTCTGGTTTTCAGACTCTCTCTTCCTTAACCAGGTTTATTTTTCTAATTCTCTCCATGAAACCTCATGGCTTACTGGTTCCTTTCTATATTTCCATTCATAAAAAGTCCTGCTTGCACTTATGAATAAGGAGCTCATTTTTGTATGACTTAAAGGGAAGGAACTGTCTGTTTGTGACATCAGAGACTACAATGGGCTCCCATTCGTTTGTACCCTTTAAGTATTATTAGACCATAAATTAAACTTTTATTTTGGTTATAATAACAATAATTACAGGCTAACTAACAGCATAAACAACAATTACCTTCTTCCGGGCATTAAATTAATCACTAAGAGAACAAGTGTTCAATTAATCACTAAGAGCCCAGAGTGCAAAGGGCTTTCCTGGAAATTGTTGTACAATTGTAACATCTCATCCAGTTAATACTTTCTAGGCAGTGCAGAATGCTTGTAAAATGCATGAAAACAGCAATACTTTTTTTCACTTACTTTGAATTTGGGGTCTCTTGGACTTGAATTCTCCTTACAAGGAGAAGATATGCATAATATAATATATATGTAATTACTTTGAATAAAGTATTTTCTAGGCTTTCTACTTGTAATAGAATAGAAATCTTGACTTTATAGTAGGACAATAGCATTCTTAATGATGTTAATAGTTTCTTGATAATACTAATTACATTCAATCACAGATAACTCTCAATTACTTTTTTATTAACATGCAAAATAATATATTCTAACAGTCAGTTTATTCATATACTTTATAAATGTATTGATAACAAACTATAGCATACCGTTACTGAATATACTATTACATGTGCGCTTCATTTAATTTGTAAGTGAGATGACCTTAATGTAATGACCAAGTTCTTTATAGGTAGTGACCGAATTCTTTGCAGAATTATGATGTAGTTAATTCATTAATTATAACAGCAGATACTCTATTTATAATATTTGAAAAAAAGTTCTATCCTTTCATTTTGCCATAGAGTTACCCGACCCCTGGAAGTGTTCAAGGCCAAGCTGGATGAGGCCCTGAGCGACCTGTTCTAATAATTACTAGTGGGTGGCAGTCCTACCCATGGCATGGGATTGGAACTGGATGGTCTTTAAGGTCTCTTCCAAGCAAAACTTTGTAGGATTATATAATTCCATAATAAGAGCTATACTATGTTTAAAATACATCTGTTCTTAAATAGTGGTTTATTGCAAAGATAATGTGGTTGGTTTTTTTTTTTTGGTTTTTCTCATGCTTTATTGTCAATAAGACAAGAAGTTAAATAGATATTATTAAGCCTCATGCGATCTCTGCCTTCTAGTCAGTAGTCTATTTAAAGATTATAAAAGCAGTCATTAATTAAAGTTTTTCTGTATTTTTCTTTTTGATAAAGTCAAAACTAGAAAACAGGGTTATTGAAAAATGAAGAAAAACACACTAGAGAATTGGCATCTGTTGAAATACAACTCAGTGCAAATGGAAGAAAAAATTCCAGTAATTTTCTTGTCATTCAGACCATTCTGTTTGTTGTTGGTTTGGATATTTATCATGAAAAGTACTAATACCTTGGTATCTACTAGTTCTACAGCTGTTCCTAGTTTTTCACAGCAGATGTATGATGCTGAATGCTGTCAAGATTCTGCAAGAGGTGCCAAGGGGCAGATGTAGCTATGGAGGTCATGGAGAACCTCTTAGAAGCTTTTAGACTGCATTATTTTTTTTTGCCACATTTGGGGAGAAGTAAATAAGCTAAAAAGTTGGAACTTTGGATAAAAAGAAAAGGTTTCCTGCATGATTTTCTAAGTACCACTTGCTAATGGTAAGATCAGCAGCTATACAGCAGCCTAGAGATCCTAAGGCAAATGATTTTTTTCTTAGGAACTAAGTTTGAAGACTAAAGAGAACTGAGTTCTCTAAGTGAGAACTACAGCTCCCTCATTCAGATGTTTATTTTGGGTTTTATAAGTTTTTGTTGCTGATTTTTACAGAGTAGGTTAGATGTTTAATCAAGTCTGTATAATTCTGATAACTTCCAAAATCCAGCAGTATTTTTGCATGTACTCAAATCCATGTCAGGAAGTATTATGTTTCTTTGCAGTTTTTAAAATTTTGATAGTTAAATAATTTTGATTTTTCTAATTTCATAAGGTAAAGAAAGGTGGCTACAATATGAAATATGAATTGCAACTAATTAGTAATGTACATAATCAAAACTTTAACTCTCTTCACCTCAAGTTGATAGTTATTATCTTGGGGGAACACAATTTAATTTTAGAAAGGCAATGCAAGGGTTCTACTGGCTTTCTTCACTGATTTACTTTTAATCAATATTAATTATAGTTTATGATTAAAATCTTTGGCAGAGGAAGCACTGAATTATCCAAAAGCAGAATCACTGTTTGGCTCTTTTTGCAAGGTAAAATTTGTTTCCCCAACAGAAGAACTATAAGAAAATATAAATTTGTGTTACTTAGGCAATTCAAGTCTGAGCTCCTCAGTGATGTAAGGATCACAGTTGTGAAGTTTTGCTCTTCCCTCATGCGCAAAACCAGGATGCTTTTAGAGATGGCCTCTGATCTTTTCCTTCATAAAGACTTGTAAATTATTACATATTTTTTATTAAAAGTTTAAGCAGCTTTTTAAAACCTAATGTCACAAACAAATTATCCCCAGTGGAATTACTTGTAACTGAATAATGTTTTGCCTTTTTATTAACAGGTCTTAGCTTCTTTATATCTTTCTCTTTGCTCAAATCAACCTTGTTATTTTCTACTTTACAAGAAAGCAAACAGCCTGAAAATCTTTTCTGCAGACAATACATTTTTAGACTTTCTGGAGTTTTATTTTCAGGGAAGTTCACATGGAGAGGCTGGACATGAAGCCAGATGTCCTGAAGATAATTCCTAGAGCTTCTGCAAACTGTGTGCTTACTATTAACTGCTTTGAAAAAACACTTCCAAATGGCAAGCTCACTGATGCTTGTCTGCTGACCTGAGTTCAAGAGAGAGGAGGCTCATGATCTGTTGTTGCCTTTGACTATTGATCCATGCTTTGATTGGAAAATGGAAGAAAATCTGAGGAAGGTGAGAATGAGGTAAGATCTTGGTATTTTTAAAGTCTGAATGTATATTATATTTAGCAGGGATGAGCAATTTGAGTGATGCAGTGATATGCTGTAATGAAAATTTTTAAAAGGCAACAGTGATTAATTTTAAATACTGAAAAAATTTGGCTTCCTATTTCAAAAATTTCTGTATCAGTATGAACCATCTTAGAATCCCACTGCATTGGTGAGGTGAACAAAAACCTTATTCTGAAAATATTCCTGCATAAATCTCTGCAGCCATATTATGAAATGAGACAGAGATTTGAGCCAGCAGGGGGAACTGTAGAAACAGCCAAGCAAGAATTACTGTGCTGAAAAGACTAGGAATAAAATTGCCCCGTATGTTTGTTTGAAGCCATCTTCATCCATATCTGTGCACAAAATAACCCTCATAAGGGTACTCATAAGATGTTTTCCTTCGATCAACATCACCTGACAGAAAAAGGAACATTGGGAACATATTGAAAGCAGCTACATATGACTGTGAACTGTTGCAAGAATATTTTAGTTTTCATCCTTTCATGGATGATTAAAGCTAGATTTTGTCTCTTTAGCTCACTTGTGGTAATGCCATAAGATGGGGTGTCAGAAACTCTACAAAAGTTAAGATCTATTGCAGCCATTTATTTCCCATCATTCACCAGTGAAGTTACACCATCAACAAAACCCCAAAAAAACCCTGCTGTGCTCTGTTCACAATAGTTGAGTCTTTTCATTAATTATCTTATTTCCCAGATGTTTACAAACTGGTTTGATTCAGAAACTTTTAAGCCACAGTACTGTATGACAAATTTTCTTGTACCCTGTGAATTTGAACCTTACTTAAAAAAAACCAAAAACTTGTTCTTTTCTCTTTTTTTGGCTTCTACACTATTGGTTTCTTAAAAATAATTTTGCAAAGTGTATAATTGCAACCATCTTCTTGGGTGTTTTTTTAATCTCTGAGGTGTTTTAACCAAAGCATTAAAATAGAAGCTATTTTTAAGGTCAAGGTAAATTACTTAGAAATCACAGCAGCAGTTGAGTTTGATACAAATACCCAGTGCTACAGGGAAGTTCCTATGGATTAAGAGAACCAAGTGTTATCTTGGGCTTGAAGAAGAAGGATTTGGAGAGCTTCATGTTTCTTAGACTTACCTTGATCCTTGGGAAGGTGATGGAGCTAATAATGTTGAAAACTTTCCAAACCATGAAGAACAAGATAATGGCTGGAAATAGTCAGCAGGGTTTTAGGAAGGAGAAGTCATGACTGATAACCTTCCATGACAAAATCACCAATTCACTGGAAACAGGAGAAACACAGGATATCATTTAACTTGACTTCAACAAGACTTTGTACACTGTCTCCATAACACCCTCATAGACAAACTGATGGAGTATAGACTGTGTAAGAGAAGGGCAACACAGGCTGAAAACTGTCTGAACTGCTGGCTTAAAGGATTATGAGTGGTGATAGAAAGACCAGCTGGATGCTGGTCACTAGAGGTAGAGCCCAGGGTTTGGTGCTGGGCCACTGTTTGAAATCCGGAAGCGCATGGTTTGGAGTGTTTCAGTGGGAGCACTAAATTGGGGAATACAGTTCCTAAACCATGGCAGTATTCAAAATAAAAAAATATTTCTAAGACATCCTTTAAAATGAATGATAAAATTAAATAGATTTCAGTGTGATAATTCCTGACAAAAGCTTACTATTTTTCAAATAACAGAAACATAACTTCTGATTTATTAATCTCTCACTTTTTGTGTTTATATGAACATTGAGATATGCCAAATCTTTGGAACTTCTGCTTTTTCCTCCAATGTGATGATAAATTAGTTATGTCAAAACAGGAGTTATTTCATTTTAACATGATTAAAGGGAAGTGCAGAACACTAAGGCATTAATACTCAAAAATGTCATTATATATGAATAGCACATATGGTAGCATGACTTCAGAAGCAATGCCAGCAATTGGATTCAGTTATTCATTTTCTTCAAAGTCCAGTGCCAGGGAAATAATCAGCTGTGATCCTTGCTGACCCCTGTGTTGTGGGACACCCCATGCTGGAGCCCTTGCAGCTCTGGATCTGAACTTGAGAGGCTATTAAGATACTTATTGGTGTTGCCACAAGTCTGTCTTGCACAGGTAGGCACCAGAAACCGAAACATCTCCTGCATCGACAGCTTGCTGCTAGGACTATGCAAATGTCCAGAATCATGTTTAAATAACTGTGGAACGTATTTGCTTTTGCATTTGTCCTGGATTAGGCAATGTCTTTTGCTGGTTGAAGAGGCCAATGTACACACCTGAAAACCTCTTCTTATTGGCAGAAATAAAATTCCACCATAACTTTGAAAGAAATATAGGCTATGGTTATGGAGTATGTTTATGGTACATATAATGGTGAAGTAATTATACATCCATTTGCTTTTACTGCATTTAATGATACACTATCCTCTATGAATTTAGAAAGCTACACAACTTGGATCTGTCTGCGCTCCTTAGAACACCATGAGTGGTTTGGTCTTCCCTTACAATCTTACTGGAATTACTCAACAGGGCAACAGGGCTTAATGTAAGAGGGCTCCCAATCTTGGTACTCCTGTCTTCATGGAAACTTTTGAGCCTACAGGATGCCACATGAACATCCCTGATTTTTCCAGAAGGTCTTTGGAGAACTACCTTTGTAGATATTTCCCATTTTCAAAGCTTATTTATATGATACATCCTTTTCCAATTTACAGTAGGTTTAACTGTAAGGAAGAAAACCTATGAGGAGGATTCTGTGCTCAACTCATAACACAGACATGACAACATCAGAAATTCTGGAGACAATAATCTCCAAATGAAGATTATAAAAGGTATGTCAGATGCAAGGATCATTATTCACAAAATATCTGAGATATTGTATGTGCTCTTCTCAAACAAATCTGTCAGACAAGATATTACTGCTCAATTTAATTTTTCAACTGTGATGTGTAAAAACCTCAAGGCATCTCTGTTTATGATGCAAACCTAAAATATTTTGAATATAGTCAGTCATTGTAGAACATGGCCCAGTGTAGCTAGTTCAAAGCCAAAAATTTTATGTATTCTTTTGCTATTGCTCTGTCAGTGGGTTTTAAAATAGGGCCAGATTTTAAATGTGATTTTGAAGCCATAATTTTGACTTGAAACAAGAAAGCATCCCACAGAAGATATTACCTATTCTGTTCATCAGGGTAGCTCAGGTCTGCTCTTTCCTCAGCACTCATTTGACTGTAACACCTTAATTTACTATGTAGAAAGCAGCCTAAATGTTTATGTCCAAAACATCACCTCAGAACTGCTGTGCAGATCCTTGCATTCTTGATTACTGCTTTCTACAGGAGGTATTTCCACTTTTTTGCAAATGGAATTTCAGAAAAGGCAAAGTGGAGTTTGCTGTTCTTTAGAGAAGACAAAGACATGTCAATCACTATCAGGTTTTCTAAGCTCCAGTGTCTCAGGTGTAGAAGACAATATATTTGGTATTTTTTCTGCCAGATAAAGACTTTACTAACTACTGTATGTTAGAATCCTTCTTTCTCCAGGGGCTTGAAATAAGCTTGGAACGGCAGACATTTCTGTAGTTTGATGGCAGAAACATTGGTATCTTGCAGGGACATAGCATAAAGGATAATGTAATTAGAATCAGGAACATCAGTCCCAGCGAAGATGTGTCTGCTGCTGTCAGCAGAGGAAGAGGGAAAAGCTGCTGTCTAAGATGCAGGACTAGGAAACCTTTAATGAAGGCAACTAGTGTTTCATAACCCCTGTTTCTGTTGTCACCTGGGCAGTCAGTCTAAATCTTGGCAATTCCCAGGTTCCCTCACCTGAGCCTCAATCTAGCTAGCAATAAACTGAGCAATCTCAGGCACATCATGTGAAAAGGTGTGTACCTCTGGGCAATACCAGTGGTCTCAGGGCTTGTTATTCTGTGGTGGTTGCCAGAGCACTGTGTCCCCTCCCTGAAATAGTTGGAAAATGCTGCAATTGCTAAATTGGCATCCCAGGAGGGCTGCAACTCTTCCAGCAGGACCCTGCTGCTCAGAAGCAGCGAGGAAGCTACTGAAAATGTCACCTGGGTATACACCTGTACTTTGGCATGGGTCACATAATATGGATTACACACCACAGAAGCAGACCTCTTCATGTAAACCAGTCCTGAGTCTCTTCCCAAACTGCTTTGGACAAGTACCCAGGAGACTCTTCTGTCCTGACCCCCTGAGGTTCACTCTCTTGCATAGCAAATTTTTTGATATCCTTATCTCATTTTTCATTGGGAATGAATGTTGTATTGATTGTGGCAAACAGCCAACGCTCTCTGAGGTGACGAGCACTTGGTGAGAATGAAGAATAGTGCTGAGAATCATGTGGATATTAGTGGGGAGAAATACAGAGGAGAAAATGGATGGGGAGCTAGCACTTTTTACTTATACAAAACCACTCCTGTAGCTGTTCAGCCTCTATAAGAAGGTGACTGCTTTCACATGTATCAGAGAGCAGAGCTGTGACACTGATGGGTCTGATCTTTACAGCTAATGGGAGAGGGCAAAGAGGACTGAGCAGGTAGAGGATCCATTTGGATATGGAGGCAGGTTGCAGTCAAGGTGATGGGAAAGTAGGCTTGTAGCAGTAGGCAGAATTCCTGCTGCAACTTGTTGATGTTGCCCTGGGCTCCCATATGATATGTAGAATTTATTGTTTCATCCCATTTTTGAGATACTGCTGTGAATGGCCGTGGAGATCCTTTCTGGGAGTGTAAGCTGTCCCTGTAAACCAAAGGGTGGGTGGGAGGTAGATGCTGTGTATGTGGATAATTGGCCTGGGTGGCTATTGCACCAGGGTGGTAGTTCATCACTGTGCCTGCCAGTGAAAGCCTGGCTCTTCCAAAGGAGGAGTCACACTGGAGATTCCTCTGTGGTGTGAACACACAGGGAGTGATGCCCTGTGTTATGGCTAAGGCTGCTTCAGAAGGAAGAACCCTGACCCTTTTGTTGCTTTGGTGGTAGTTTCATTCAAAACCATTGCAACGGCTTAGGAGTTCAGTAATATGTGGATCCAAATAGGAATTATGTGTTTGAATTAAGGATGGAATCATGCCTAAAATGGAAATTTGGTACAAAACTTGCTGCCTACTCTTTTTGGTATCTTAATGGTAAAATTCTTTGGATGCAATTTTCAACTCACCACACTAGAGCCAAAAAGCAATGACTTAACTGGTTTTGGATCTGATTAGAAGATGGCATAGTTCCAGGTTGTTGTGACCCATGTCTGTCCTGTGACAAAGGCAAATCTGAAAAGGACCTCCACAGATGGAGACTAATGGAAAAAGTCATTACCATGCCATCAACATCACATCAATGCCACTGGTAAAGCAGTGTGAATTTGATAAATTTCAACAGAAAAAGTTAAATTAGGTAGATGACACCATAGTAAATTGTGGCACTGACTACTAATGCTCTATTTGATTTTTATCTTGTATAACTTATGATTAAATATACAAGAAAAAAGATTTACAAATACTTTAAATCCCACTGTGAGTTCATTAGTGAAATGAGAAAGCAGTTGTAATTTTTAATAGGAATTTTTATATACCATCATGGGCCTGGAGCTGTAAACTTTAAATCCTTAATTTAAGTACCTTAATGGATGCTTTAGCATTAGGCTAGCATATAATCTCAGAAAAATACTAAGGTAATTTGTTTGCCTCCCAGCACTTCTGAAGTAAAGAGTGTACAGTATCTCAGAAAAAATGAGCAGTATTTTACAAAAGAAAAAGTTTTTACTGCTTTACAATGATTTCTTCAGTTTATTTTCTCACTATGATTAAATGTTTTATCTGAAAGCCAGAAAGTTAAATTATCAGATGCATGAAAATCTTTTCATGTGCAGATAAAACAAGGATAAAGATATGTGAAAGTCATTATTTTCTTATACGTACTGTATGTATGATGAGTACACTGAGGTTATGCAGCCTGTATTTTTTTAAAGTAAGAACAGGTAATCAGAACAGTTCCTTCTGGCTTTATGATGAGTAAGGGTGTTTGTGCATGTGTGTTTAGTGGATAGAAATTAATATAGACTAGATAGTATTTATTTACTTCTTTATTCACTCATATTTAGAGCAGCTATAAAATGAACACTTTTTCTAACTCAGAATACATTTGCAGTTAACACATTTCCATTGCTGTGTTGCTACACTGTGACTGGATGAATATCTTTCCTCACACAGATTTGGTATCACACCATCTTCCTGATTATCTATTTTGCAAAGTTATATTTCTTTACATCTTGCCATTTTAATGTTAGTTGTTAAAGCCTTACAATGACACAAATTTCACTTGTTTTACTTTCTGTGTATATTTTTCTTTTAGTAATATTTTCTTCCATCATTTTATGAAATCTCATATATTTGTGATAGTTAAAATGAACACATTTTCCTTGCAAAATGTCAGTGATGCTCTAGAGATGGTAATGCTTAGTTGAATTTAAAACAAAGGTGAATATTTGTGATTTTTTACTTGTTCTATGAGAGAACAGGTGCATGCATTTTAAGCAATTAAATATCTTGCATTTCACTTGGATAACACTAGATGGCCTTCCAAATATTTTTTGGGCATCTGTTCTATACCATGATATATGGAGTAGTATGGCATATATAAACTTCAGACCAAGAGTATTGCCTACTGACCTGTATTTTGCTCCTTACTTATCATGCTTGGGTACATAACTCTTCTAAACTAGTTTTCAGAATACCACAGAACTGCACTGCACTTTGGGTTATCTTCTGTAGTAGTAATTTATTGGTGTAGATGGATTTCTTCCTTTCAATTTTGAGACAGGGAAGGTAAACAAATACTAGTGATTAATCTGTGGTGGATAGGGAGGGAAAATTTTTAATAAAATTAATCCACTTAAAGACGCATAATTTTGATATTGTGAATTATATTTATCAAAAATATACATAAAGTGAGGTTTCATCAACGTTTTACTGAACATGAATTATTTATTGCCAAAATAACATCTGAGAATTAAAGGCACATGAAAATTAATCTTCCACTTCCAACCATAATTGTTGTTCCTGTTAACTGTTTCAGTGATGAAAAAACCCAGTTGTTCCAATTTAACTCAATCCAAAGTATACCCCTACTCCTTTCTAGTTGGACAAACTCAATTTCTGCATTAAAACTGGTATGTGAATAAAAATCCTACTGAAACTACCTGATCAACAAGGTGAAAATGTTATCAAACTGGAACAGACAAGATTAATCTAACCTAAAGGAATAAATTTGCCAACAGTGTTATCAAGTTTTCAGTGCAACAAGTAACATGTTTTACTTTGTAAATTTGAGTCCCTATGTCTGCAATTTCTCAAATGAGGCTTGCAGTTTATTGAGACTCATTTCTCACTGCAACTGTCTTGTCAGCATACTTGTAGGACATCTCATGCCCATTTTTCCCTTGTACATAGACTCTAATCCATTAATAAATTTTCTTATGGAGATTTTCTGCTCTGTGCAGTATGCTTCTCAATGAAGTTGTGGGCCAACTGCCACTGAAGAAAGTAGAAAGAGTCTCACTGACTTGAGCTGAAATTGGATCAAGCCCATGGGAAGCTAATCAGCACAGAAATATAAATATGCACATACTTCTCCCATTACTGTCTATTTGTGTCTAAGTAAACTGAGTACCAATGAACTTGCAAATTAAGCTGCCCCTAAAAGCTTTCTTCCTTCTCATATATTGTCAGTATAGATTGACAGCACATAAAAGTAAATCAGTGGTGGCATCAGACATGTGCAGTCAGTGTATGAAACTGCACACTTAATTTGGCTCCATGCTGTTTGCCCTTTCATGTGAACTAACAAGACTGATGATCTCATGGGTAGCAATTTGTACCAGGCTACCATTTCTAGGTTCTATCTGAAATAAGGAGTTTAAACATTAAAATTGTACAAGAATAGCAAGAAGATGGCTGAGACAGAGAAGCAACTACAATTATTCATGTATTACTTCTGATTTTATTATTAATTTTCTTTCCTTCTTTTTATAAAATTAATGAAACATAAAGTGATAGTGGATTAAATTTTAATCTTAGATAATGTGTAGATAGGAGAAGAAGATGATTCAAAATTTTGTCAGCCTTCTGACTCCTGGAAGTTTCCAGTGGCAGCTACTAAATTCAAAGTGGAGGTCTGGTGAATTTCCAACTGACTGCGATGCTGAAGAGACATGGTCATGTGAGAAGCCAGCTGTATTTTTTTAATTATCAATTCATAGTTCTATAGTTTGCTAAAGATTGGATTGTACTGATTGAGGTAAGCATAAGGCTGTAGGAAGACCAGATACTCATTTAGCTAAAAAGGTGCCTTGAAGTCAAAATTTTTTGTAATGTGTTTTGGGGGTTTTCCCGCTGAAAAAAATAATACAAGCTACATCTGAACTGGAAAGGTAAACAAGACCAGGCATGAATTTGATAATTAACACAGGATTGACCCTATGATTTATCTATTAGTGTGCTGTTCTGGCTCATGATGGGCCACCCTCTCTGTGGCTGGGAAGAGAAAGAAGAATAACATCAGAGCTCATGCCACACTGTGCTCTTTGCCTTCAGGCCAAACAATGAGCCCTAGACAATTGTATTTAGTAACAGACTGCTTGAAAGGCTCAGAAAAGATCCAGGTTGTCTCACTCATTTAATTAACACCTAGCATGAATTCTTATGTGATACTTTCAGAAACTGTAAGTTAAGTTGGCTGTTTCTGTCAACATATTTTCAATGGTTTGCGCTTGACAAATAAACAAAATCTATCTGAAGACATGTGGTTATTGTCTCATAGTCTTGAAGAAAGTTGAAGATGGTATAAGACAGTTGAAATCAAGATGATCCCAGAAGCACCTTTCATCTCACAACAGAGCAGTGAAGTACTGCAAAGAGTTTGCCAATATATACAGTAGAATAAAATTTTTATTTTTAAAAATAAAATAATATTATAGTGAGTGTTAAAGGGATTTCTTGATGTTACAAAATTTTTATTTTTAAAAATAAAATAATATTATAGTGAGTGTTAAAGGGATTTCTTGATGTTACAAATACATATAATGTGGCATAAAGTGGCAGCTATCTCCCAAGAATGAGCCCTGGTCAGAGCTTAAGACTAATCAACTTAATTTTTAAGCCACTCCTTTTATCCCAGCCTTAATTGATAGATAAATTGTGGCAGCACTGTCTGCAAATAATGACATAGTGTATTGGTTTTGCACAGCCTGGTTTTTGGTAGCAGGGGGCCCACCTCTGTGGCTCCATGAGGAGCTGCTGGAAGCTTCCACCATGCCCAGCAGA
Organism: Passer domesticus; assembly: GCF_036417665.1. Classification (NCBI taxonomy): domain Eukaryota; kingdom Metazoa; phylum Chordata; class Aves; order Passeriformes; family Passeridae; genus Passer; species Passer domesticus. Next base: position 18,221,149 of record NC_087476.1, on the reverse strand, counting down.
GACAATCCTTAATGGCCATGGACATTCTGCTGGCCAAAAGTGGGCCAATGAGAGAGTTTGGTAATGCCTCTGTGATGACCTATTGAAGAAAATCAAAACAATGTTGCACAGTGTTTCTTCTAGTCAGGGGAGAGAAGGAGGAGGTGAGAACATGTGAGGGAAAATAAGCCATGGAGACACCAAGGTCAAAGCAGAAGGAGAGGCAGGAGGTGCTCCAGGCTCCAGAGCCAAGATTCCTCTGGGGGCTGTGGTGATGACCATGGTGAAGCAGCTGTGCCCCTGCAGCCCTTGGGGATCCATGGGGAATGGAATGCAGAGATCCACTCTCAGCCCATGTGAGAGGTGCCCATGCTGGAGCAGGCGGATGCCTGGAGGAGGCTGTGACGCTGTGGGAGATCCAGTGGAGAGAGGGCCCTTGCTTCCAGGCTGGAGCAGCCTGTCCTTGGAGGACTGCACCCCGTGGAAGAATGTCCCATATGACAGTGGTTTTGGGAGGACTGCCTGCTCATAGGAGAGAGTTCATGTTGCAGAAGGTGTTGTTTTTCTGTTTCTTGTGAGTGGACCATGCAGAAGAGGTTCACAGGGAAATGTCTCCCGTGGGAGGGACCCCACAGTCTCACAGGGGAAGGATTCCTCTCCGTGAGCAGCAGCAGAAAATCTCAGCGATGAACTGATCAAAACCCCCACGCTCTGTCTCCCTGTGCTATTGGTGGCAAGGAGGGAGGAGCTGGGGGGAAAAAGGTGTTTTACGGGCTTATTTTACTTCTTATGATCCTTCTCTGATTTTATTAGTAATAAATTCACTTTGTGACTTTACATTGAGCCTGTTTTGCCCTCCCAGGGCTTATCTCCACTCATGAACCCTTCATTAATTTGTTTTCCCTTTCCACTGCCCATTTGTGGCAGGGGAGGGTCAGCAAGCAACTCTTGTGCGTGTGTGGTGTTGGGCCAGTGTCAAACCATGATGCATATAAACTTTGCTACACCATATTTCAGTTCCAGGAGAAAAGGGCTAAGGCCCTCTTCATTACAATACTGCTGTCAGAACAAGCTCTTACTTTAAACATTGATCCTTTTCTTGAAGAGCTTTGATTTTGAAGCATGCCACTCTGTGGACCATGACATGTTGTAAACAAAGATTGAGTAAAGTATCCAATTTGATGCTCAAAATTGTACTCAGATAAATAAAGATCAGGTTTCAATTTCTGCACTTAAGAGAACAGGGAGTGTGTGGAGATTGTATTCGGACCAAATGACTTCTCAGCTACAATCTCTGTCTCATCTTCTGAATCACTGTCACTGCTAGTCTACGTATTATGATTTATTTTATTTAAACCACATTATTTAAAGTGTCATTTGGAACATCAGTTTGTATTTTCATAACATCTGATGTAAATGGTTTGTGGTCTATGACTAGGAAATTAACTCAGCAGCTATCAAAATAATAATGCATCATCTACATCATAAGTCTCATCAAAGTTTTTGCCTTACTCAAATACAGAACCAGTGTGATTTCTTATAATTGTTATTCAGTATTTGTGTCATATTTCTGATCGTCATAGATATGAGCAGTAATATTTTGTAAAGTCAGTATTTCTCAGCAGCATAATCAGAAGATTGTGCAATCCGGGTCAAAGTCTCTGTGTTATGCATAAAGGCTTTTCTTGCTTCACAACTAGCTTTAATTACAAGTATGACTTCATCTTTGAACAAACAATCCTTCTCAGTCCAAAGCTGGCAGAAATATAGATGGAACACATTAAAGATGGAGTTTTATTTAAACAATGAAAAGTAGGTCTTAAGCAAAACACTCTGCTTATGCCCTACAATAACTTATGGGCATATCTTTAGCTCTCAAAGACACCTTAGTCTTTTTGGGAAACACCACTCTTGTCCTTTTCATTCCTCCTTCCCCACTCCTCTTTCAAATGAAACATCATTTTTCCATAGAGTGAATAAATTTACTGAAGAATATTCCTTCTCATTTCCCTTATGCTCCTTGATTGAACTGGGAAGTCCAGATTAGGGTCCCAAGTCCTGGCCCTGACTCAGAATTTTATTTTTTTTGTCTTCCCAAAAATGTCATTTTAGCCTTGTGCTAGACCTTGAAGTCATTAGAACAGTGTTTGCAATAAACATCAATGGAGAGAGAATTGATTTTCTTCTGCACTCTGAAAATTCTGCAGCACAAACCATGTTCCTACACTCAGAAATCAGAATAAAATATATAAAGTGTAAAAAGGGGGATGGAGAAAACAGACATTCTTATGAATGTTGCCAATCAGCGCATCATCAGTAGAACAATAAAGTTTGGCTGCCATAAGACATCTGTAAGCAGAATATATGGCAGAAAGTGTTCTGATGAAGAAACTGCATTTCAGGGTAGTTGTAGACTGTTTGCAAAAACAGAACAGCCTCCTTCCAGTGGCTAATGATGGCTAATAATCTCTATATGGATTATCAAGCTAAAGTCAAGTTTCTTACTGATTTCTATGGCTCTAAACACAGAACAAATACAAAAGATTCGAGGCTGCTGCACTCCGTAGACTTGAGATAGAGTTGCACTTCATGAACTTCCACGTCTTTTTAATTTTGGTTTAATATTGTGACAAAAATTTTTAAATCAAAATTTTAAACCTTGAATTCAAACATCTTATTTTAAAATTATTTTTTGAAGAAGTCCACTGAGATATTTACAGTGTAATTCCATGCTTTACAGTGACTAAAATTTTTATGTCATAGCAAAAACAGCAGTGACACTTCAAGCTCCACTTGGTTGCTTCTAAACACATCTTTTTTAGTGCAGGTTTTGCTGTGTTGTCTCCCCTTTGAGCCAAAGCAAGTGTCCCACTCACTCCTGAGGTATTGTCAGGGTGCTATTCTGCAGGCAGATACCAGCCTGTTTTGCCCATAGTTCACACCACCAGCAGAGAAACTGGTTTTGTGCAGTGACCCAACTGATGTTAAACCTGAGAATAAACTGGGCCTCAGGCCTGCAGGAGTGCAGCTACACAGCTCTAGCATGGACAGTGGGAGCCTGTATCTGCTCCGTGTATGCACACAGTGACATCTTGTTTGCTTGCAAAATGTGTGTATCTTTGCTCGTGCTGCCTGCCCATCTGTTATCCCTCTAGGCCTGGGTGCCTAGTGCTCTTGCAAGTCCTTTTCTTCTAGAAGACCACAACAGTGCCTGATTAAAGTAATTCCAAGCTAAAATGTTAGAAGAAATATGAATTATTCATCCAAGATGTTCTGTAACAGGGAGCAAAAGTATAGAAATTCATGATGGGTTTACCTTTATTAAAGTCCCTTTTTTCTTTCTCTCTTTTTTATTTTTTAAATTTTATTTAACTGCCCTGAAAAATGCTGTTAATTTGAATCAGTGCCATTAACTGCATTCTTGGCTGCACAAATCCTTGTGCAGTTCATAAAGGTCTGCAGCCCATGGGAAGGACTCATGGAGGAGTTCATGGATGACTGTCTCCCTTGGGTGGGACCCTTCATCTGAAACAGGAGAACGACTCCTCTCCCTGAGAAGGAAGCAGCAGCGCTGCTGTGAGGAACTGCCTGTAAGCTCAATTTGCCATCTCCCTCCACCACTGAGGGAGGAGGTAGAGAATTGGGAATAAAGTTAAGGAGAGGAAGGAGGGAGAACTGGGGGTCAGGTGGTCTTAAGATTTGTTTTACTTCTCAGTATCCTACTCTTGTTTGAATGGTAATAAATTTAATTAATTTCTCCAAGCTGGGTGTGATTAACTGTGATGGTAAGTACATTTACTGTTGAGTGACCACTCCCTGTCCTTACCTCAATTAATGAACCTTTGTTATATTTTTTCTTCCCTGCACCTACTGGGGAGGGGAGTGACTGAGTAGCTTTGGTGGGTACCTGGCCTACAACCAGGGTCAACCCATCAAGGGAAGACAGCCTTCCTTTTATAATTTACATGTCTTTGTCAAAGACTCATTTCCAGTTACTGCTGAAGCTGTATGTAAACTGCTTTCTTCTCAAGAACCTCTTTACAGGTTTTAGGTTTTGTTGCTATTATCTGTGATACTTTTGTTACTGGCCTCAGAAATGAGAATTGTCCACTTTGTTGGCCAGTGAAGCAGGGGCATCCACTTGTCCTGCACTGTCAACAACTTCCTTCCTTTGAACTTTTGCATTTCAAAAGTGAGCAGTGGTGGAAATTATTAAATTTCAGAGCTGAAGAACAGCTGCAGAGAACAGAGGCTGACCCTGTAGTGCTTGAATAAATATTGCCTAGATCTTGGTATTGAATACTCCTGTTTACTCCACCACACATATCAGAGCTTTTCCCTGGCCTGGTTCTGTCTTCTGCAGTGGGAGGGACAGGAAACAAAAGGTCAATTCTCTCTTTCCATTTGTCTTTCTTTCAGTAGAGATTTTTATAACAAAGACATCTTGGCTTGTGTGACTGTTTACCTGCTCTCCTCAAGCAGCCTTGAATGGTTAAGTGCTTTTACACAGAATAATGCCAGCAGCATCAGAATTCTCTTGGATGCACTTGAAGAAAGATGATGATTTTCATATTGCTGCATCCAACTGGACCATGCAGAGTAGCACTATCCTAAAACAGTGTTCTGAAGCAATGGAAACACCTGTTCTCTCTCATCATATTGTAGCTTTCATACATTGCCAGCATGTCCTTATGAACAATGGTTATGCTTAGATTGGCAACCAGAGACCTTGGCATCAGGAAGGCGAGCAGAAATTTGGTTAATGAAGCTGCATTTTATCAGCCATAGCCAAAAGATTGAGGAAACATTTCCTTTTGCAGTGAGTCTACTTGTTCTCTCTCATTGGACTGCTAAAAGCAGTAAGACTGTGTCTCAGCTAGTGAAGAATCAAACTTTAACTTCAGTGTATTTTTTGAATAACTAGAAGAGCAATCACAAAGAGAAGAAAATCAGCAGATGGAACCTAAGCCATAACATCAAAATTGTCACTAAATCTGTTGCTAGTTTCACTGCATCCATTTGAGTGTTCAAGATGTTGATTCAGGTATTTAACACATTGGGTACTTAACATCCCCTTAGCATAAGTAAAGTGCAATTAATAGTTTGAAAATCTTATATTTCTATGTCATTTCACATAAATGCACACACACATATCTTTGGTCCTACATCTGCATCGTGTCACTTATATCGATTAATTTATATTAAAATGTAGCAATTTCTTATTGAGTCTGTTTCTGAGTTCTCCATTACTTGTGTCTATATATTTGTTTTTCTTTCAGCTTTAGAGAACAGCCATTTCTGTAGAGTTCAGATGTTACCCTGAACAGTTCCCTCTGTGTCTCAAAGATATTATATTATCTTTTAGCAAAAAATTAATTAGAAACAATGAAACAAACTTTTTCAGTGTCAGCACCCTCCTGGTATGGCAGAGCACAGCAGTCCTGGCTGTAGCGCCATGCTAAAATGATTTAGAGTCTTGAATCATGTTAGCACAAGTGTCCCTTTACCACTAAGGACAAGATGCTGGTAAAAAATGTCGTAGAAAAGTCTGTGTCCACAATGTTAAAATCTCTGTAACTCCAAAGACTGTTTCTTGCATCCAGACTATCTTTTGAGAATGATCCCTGGCTGGGGCTATCCCTGGCCCTCACTATCAAACTATGTCCAAGAACTGTTTGGCTATGCACATATCAAAATGAGCCAAAATTCTGGTGGCAGCAGTTTAACAGCAAAGAAAATCAGTGGCTAGGATAGCTCTCAATACTTTTTAATTTCTCAGTAGAGATGCAACCAGAAGCTACCTTCTGGTAGCTTCCCTTCTATATGGTCATGCAACAACAGCAAACAGAGTGTCAGTAGTTTTATCATGTTAAAACAGGGTAAAAATTCTGTGAGGTAACCTTTTGTCTCCTTATGCAACAGAAAAGATGTGGCATTTCACATGCACACAGGTAGTCCCATGGGCTGAAATGAATCCATCGATGGGGCTCTTTTACCACCACGTTTCTGTGCTCTGGAGAACACCGTGCTCTAATTGTCATTCTTCTTGATGGACATTGCCAATACATTCTGTAATTTTCAATACCTTCTTAAAAACTGTACCTATTTTCTGCTAAGTGAAGGACCTGTGTTTCATAAAGGTCTGATTCCTCATTTCCTGCATGCTGATACTAGATTTCAAAAATATTTAATTTTTTATAATGTTCTTTCTGAAATACTTGTACTTTACTGGATTCTTTTGCTTCTGAAACACTCAGCTGAGATTGTATTTGTTTTATTTTTGTAGCGGATGTTGGCAATTTTTGATCTTTCAGCCTTTTGTAGATTTAACAAGTGTATTACTGTATATTTAATTAAAGTGCCACTTTACCATCAGTATATTTGGAAAGGTTCAGGGAGAAGCAGATCTCATCTATCTAGAATACAATGCAGCCTTTGAATGTAGTGCCTCCTAAGAGGTTAAAAATACAACAGCAGTTCAATGTATGTACATACCTGGGTAAAAAAAGACTATGTGGATGAAGTTGAGGGAGACACTGTTGGGTTGGAAGGAAGTCATCATACTGAAATTTCTCAAAGATTCATCTTTAGACAATTTTGTTTAATATTGTCATAAATAAAGTGGACAGAAGTAGACACATGCTAGAAAAATTACTAGAGGTCACAAAATAACCTTAAAAAAAAGTAGGAAGAGAATATAATTTGGTAGGAAAACTGAATCACCTCAAGAACTGAGCACAATAGTTTTATTAGGAAAGAGTATTAGTAGACAGAGAATGGAATCATGAGTTAGGGACTGAAATTTGTTAAGGTAATGGTTCTTTTTTTATATGAGATAGAATAAAAAATAGGGGCATAAGTGGACATGAAAAGAGCAAATGCTACCTGAGCAGATTTTGAGCAAAGGGTTTCTGGTGGTAGTAGACAGGTACTTGTCTCATTAAAACCCCAGAGTCTTGGTGTTCAGGACTGTGAAAGACACATTTACAAAATTAGGAACAGGTGGAAAGAAAGATTGCCAAATGGCAGGAAACTTTTCCTTGAGGAAAGGCTGGAAAGGAGGCTTGCTTGCTTAGTCTTGCAAAATGGAGATTGAAAAAGGTGTGATTAATCACCAGTGGGCAGAAGAGATGTATTTGAGTTAAATTAGAGCTGACACAAGCACATAAATTAATTTAAATGTGAAATTAAGAGAAACCTGGGTTTTCGTGAACTGTGAATACACTGAAAATTTGGAACAATCTTCTAGAAGAAAGGAGGCAAAATCTTGATTTGTTTCCATGGAACTGTAACAATGTATGAAAAGATTGTGTTGTAGGTTGTATTCATTAACAGATGACTAGAGTTGATGATCCATGGGGTATCTTGAGCATGGTGTCATGCTCATCACCTTCCATTTTGGTGATTGTATCTTGACCTTATTTGCAGAACACAACATTCATCAGGTATTGCAGCCTGTTCTCTGGGGAAGTACAGCAACTCTGATAATGACTAATAAAACTGGGCTCAAAGTTGATAACCCAGGCTTATACAGGAGGCATGCTGCAGAGCTAGGTTTTAAATGTAAACTTGCAAAGTCCTAGATGCATGTCTTAAGCATACAAATATTCTTTTGTTTATATCTTTGCACTTACGTTTCAGGCTTAATTTATCTGTTGTAGATCTTCTTTTCTGGCAATAATCTAAGTGGAAGATCAAGAGAGAGTGTGTTTTGTCTGTGCTTGAGCTGTAATAAAATCCACAGTACAAATACTACAAAAAATTAATACCTGGTTAAGACAAGCAAGGAATTAATTTGCCACTTAACTGCGGGCAGATGGATGTTCAACCACCTCGAGGAAAGCAGCACTCCATCATATGTGAGGATGACTTGGGAAGAAAAACACCATCACTCTGAACGTCTTCCCTTCCTTCATCTCTGCCCAGTTTTATGTGCTGAGCATGAGGCCATAAGGTATGGAATGTCACTTGGGTCAGCTGGAGTCAGTTGTCCCAGCTGTGTCCCCTCCCAACACCTTGTGCATCCCCAGTCTCCTCACTGTTCAAGCAGGACGAGAAGCAGAAAAGGCCTTGATGCAAGTGCTGCTCAGCAATGACAAAATCAACTTTGAATTATTGACACTGTTTTTCAGCACTAATCCAAAACACAGCCTCCTACCAGCCACTGTGAAGAAAATTAACTCTACTCCAACTAGCACAGCTCATGAATATCTGTTACTCTTTAAAAACATATTAATTTCAAAATACCTTTAAGAAGGGTGAGTTCATTATTTTCAAACTCCTTATCTCCTTGGGGCTTGGAAAATTCAGAGAAATACCTTGCATATTATAGTTATTAGTTGTATTACTCTACAGGATTTCTATGACATACACACAAACTGTCTTTTTCATTGGTTGAAAAGTAGAGGATATTTCTAGTAGAGGCAGCATTGCTTCAGCAAGCAGGTTCGAGGAAAACTGCTTTTTTGTGGAAATCTCTTCTGGAGAAATGCTTTTCAGCTTTTCACTGTGCAAGTTTTTTCTGGTATAAAGCCGGGAAATGAAAACTCCACATATTTCTTAAAGTCTTTTACAGTATTGTACTGAGTACTAGTTTACTTGCAGAGTGATATCTGCATATAGATATGGTGATAAATTATGACAGGATAAATGTACTAATAAAGAGCATTAGAAGAATAAATTCTATCCTTTTAAATATTTTACAAATTTTGTGTGCAAGTAGGCAGCCCAAAATGTTAACTTGCAAGAATTTTCATTAATTTAGGAGATCTTACCATAAGCTGAGATGTTTTAAAATAAATATTGGATTTTTATAGCCAAGTGATGAATGAAGCTGGCTCTCAAAAAGCACTGCTGTAAAATTAAATTATTTTTCTTATAAGGTGGAGAGCAACAATATTCATTGGCTTGAAAGATGAAAGCAAAAAAAATGCTTCCAATTATTGATTTGAATCTAGAAAGAAATTAAATGCTTACTCCTTATATGATGTTTGATTTGGAAAATTTTAAACTATTCTGAAATGCTATTAAAGTATTTTAGTTTATTTTTGAAGTAATTTTGAATGACTGCTTCTCAGTGAAAGAAAGCTCTTCAGAGCTGCCATTTTCTTGTTTGGGCATATACCACGTGGCACATCAATATCAATAATTTGCTCCGGCTAAAAAAAAAATTACTGCAAAACCAAGCTGTCATTCAATATTTTTTTTTTTAGTGTGTTTTTTTGTATTTAATTTTTGTGTGTTTGACTTTTCTACACTGCAAAGACACAGAATTATCCCGAAAAACCCCTCAAATTTGCATCTCATTACCAATTCCATATGGTTATACATATGTAAGGTAGGGTAAGCTTCTAACGCCATTTAGAATTTTTAGACTTCTGCACAAGGTTGACAGGCCTATGGCCCATTTTCAGTGGGGCAGCTGAAGGTCAGGAAGAGGTTAAATTTGTTTGTGAACATAATTGGTGCCACACATTTGCATCTGAGAAGACCACATTTCTAAAGTTTGGTTTTGAATCTCACATTTATAAACTATTAATTATTATATTTACAAAAGAATATATTATTGGGGCTGCTCAGGTATATTAATTTCAAATAAACACAGATTAATTTTTGCTTGATAACCCCTTTAAATTTTACTATGCATTGCCACATATAGAAAACTGAATGTCTTTTGAGTTCTGAAGGAAAAGAACAAAATACTTGACAAAATATGTATTTTCCACAACTAGTTTTACTAGTTTTACTGAGAGATAGTGAACAAATTTCATTGATAGCTTTAAAACAGCAAAAAAAAAAAAGATCTGGTCTATGATTTGCAATAATTCATAACAAATTATGTGCCTTTAACGCTCGTATTCTGAGCTCTATAAAATGCTGGCTTCTTTCAAAACACATTGATATTGAAGAGAAGAACAAGTGTCTCTTAATGCACTGTCTACTAAAATTTTACTAATTTATGCTTGCAAATGACCATAGTACTTTTTAATTTTATACGTATTGCCCACAGAGAAATGATTAATATCTCATAACACTGTACTGCTAGTTGAAATGCAATTTTCTTGCAAATCTGGTAGAATTTGTTTTCTCAGAGACATCTAGTAGAATCCTCAAATGCTTAAATTACAGTGACATTTCTGTTTGACAGCCTCTGTGTCTCTCTGTAAGGCTCAAAGGATGAAACTTCAAGCCCTCATATAATAGAACAAGAGCCTAATGACTAGCCTAGGTTATTAAGTCTCTGAGTCCCACAAAATCCATTTACTCCTGGTGAAGAACAAGACAGAAGTTGGGCTGCTGTATGCAAGTGAGTTGGATATTTACTGCTTTCAGACCTAAATTCCTGGGACTGCATCCATTAGGGCCCATTGTAAGCTCTCCCTTAAGAAACTGAGACAAGAAATTGTAAGATTTATGCCCTCATAGCTACCAAAAGTACATCACAAAGAAACCCCAACAGACCCAAATCTTTTCCCATAAGGCTGTGGTCCAAACTCTCATGTTGTATTCCACATCTTAGCATTAAAAGTGTAAAAAAATATTTTTGTCTGTGCTGGAAGGGAAAACGAGGCTAGGGCTTGTTTTATGGCCAAGTGTCTGATGAGCACAGCTTAGCTTGTTTCTATACAACTAAGTACTACTCCCATTCTTCCTTCCCAAACCAGCAGAATCCCTAAATCAGCAGCAGTGAGAATGGTCGCTAGGCTGTGTGGCCCTAAACTTGCCCCTAAACTGTGTATGTCCACTGTCTGGGGCATGCCAGTGCTGTTTGGTCTGAACCAAAATCAGTCCTGGGTGATCACAGTCCTCTAGTGATTTAGCAGCAGGGACAGCTGTGAGCCATGGTCACACCTAAGCCCTGACCATGCTTATTTTGCTTTTAAGGGCAGCTGGGGCAGGGGCAGAGTAGCTTGTTCTGGAAGCACCTGGGGTTTCCTGTTTGAACTTTGAGCTGTGTGTGGGGCTTATTTTCTCCAGATCTGCTGTGTGAGCAGCTCAGACCCTCATCCTTTGTCCTCACCTATGCTTCCATGCACACAGCCCTTGCTGGGGCAGCTGCCTGTGCCTGGACATCCCTGATCCTGACCAAGGCTTTTCTGGACTTTCCTCATCACCATAAACCTCTTTGGAGATCACTGAGCTCCTGCTTGGCTGGGGTGACCATCGCTGACCTGCTCTGCTCACCTTATTGGGTGTCAACATTTGCAAAGTAGTCACATGCACTCTGCAGACCGTCCCAATTTTTTTGCTATGGGTGTAACACTGCAGTGTGCCAGAGGTGCATTTCAACTCAGCTTGGGTGATTTGTGTGCAAGTGTGCACAAATGGTTCAAAAATGTAGCATTTTCTAAAGCCTTAATCCTATAATTTCATCTGCTAAGTGAATATTTGTATTGTTGCAAGGTAGTGCTTAGGTCCACATGACCAAAACCCATTAACTGAAACACTGATCTCATATATACCCATTTGCCAGCCTCCCACTGCTTATACACTTGAAATTTCAACAACCATTTAGAGCATGTACATACTCTGCAATGTAACCTCCTCTAACTTTTACTCTGTCTCCTTTTTATGTATTTCAGGTAAAATAAGGCTGTGGATCTCCATCCCTACAAACTAAGAATATAGGTTTTCTTTCCTCACAAAATGAAGAAATGGCCATCCTGCCATTGGAATTGTATTCTCAGGAAATTCCCTATTTATCTTCTCCAAATTTGAAACATGTCTCAAACACTTCCATCATTTGTGTAAAAAAGTAACAATGGCTGTAATGCATCATCTTTGTCATTATTGGGTAAGATGAGAATCTTTCAGATAAGCAGTGGTCAAATTACAGTGTGTCTTGAATACAAAGTCCATCATTATAAACTTCTCTTGAATATGTACAGACAGTTATTTCAGTGAACAAGTCACAGATGTCATGCTGCAGTATTATAACTTTGAATATATTTGTAACAGGCATGTAAGCATAGAAAGAACTATCAGGATGATGTTTTGTGGTTAGTTCAACCCAGACTGTTCTCCTAAGGACATTTAGGCAACATCTAAATACTTACCATAATAATACCTCTTTTAAATTAATGTTATAAGTTTAGGGATAAACCATGAGATCCTGCTTGAATATAATTCATATTTGTGCCTGTATACTTGCATAAGAAAATATTTGTTGTATCCCTTACTATGCCTAAATTTAATTCTGTAGCATTAAGTCTCACAAAATAAAAAAAAAACAAACAAAAAAAACCCAACAAATCCACCCAAACACACATTATTTGTAGTCTTAAGGCATCTTATTTCTAAGCGTGTTACTTGAAAATCAGGACAGGTACACATTTCATACAACTGTGTTTTTAGAAAAAATATAAAGGGAGAGGACAGAAAGAAAGCTTTAGTGTGACTTCATCCAGTAACTGGTTCAGCGATCAATGGCAAAAGTCAAAGGTTGTTTCATTTGCCTTTAAAGTCAATTGAGGAACAAAACTTCTATAAAAGTATCTTGAGTTGAGAAGTCAAATATTTATTAACACTGAAAGAAAGACTGAGCTGATTACAGGACTTACAATAGGATTTAAAGGCTCCTCTTTCAAATAAAATTTGATCAATATAACCTATCTGAGCGGTCCTCAGTTTATTAGATTCTTCAACTTAGGAGGTCTTTGCAGAGTTTAATTTGTCTTATTGGTTTCTGTTGCAATACTAAGAGCAGAGTCTTCTAGAAATATATTATTTAAAGATTGATTCCTGTTCTTTTTTCACTTCAAATATCAATCCTTAGTTAAATAAATAGATGGTTTTAAGGGTTTTTTTGTCTCGGACTTCCATAGTTCAATTCTGGACTTCTAAAAAATATTGTTAGCCTTGGACAATCTCTATTTTTGATAATGAAATTAATGTGTATTTGCTGATATAACACTGAGAGGAAAGGCTAAGGTAGTAAAATTTAAACTGTGTTTATAGTTTTTTCTTATGTCTCTTTCCCATAGATGACATTAAGCATAATTCCATTAACACTGTAACTACATTTTCTAATAAAGTATTGCAATTATGTAAATATATGTTCTCTAATTATGTGATTAGACCAACAGTAATTATGTATATGCATTGCCAATTATAAGTTAAAATTACATTAAAGAAATGTTGCTCAATGCAAAGAACAAAAAAAAAAAAAATAGAGATGTGGAAACGTAAAATATGGAAATGAATGTCAAAGGTTATAGCAAGACATTCACTCATATAAATGAACATTGCTCTACCCTAACCTTATCCACTTCTTCTGTTTTCCAAGCATTCTCGTACCTGGGACTACTTTTGTTGTAACCTTTTTTACACCTTTTCAAAAATATTGGCATTGAAGTGATGCAAGGTGAGGCAATATAGCCATGTGTCTCCCAAGGCCTTCAAGAAAGCCAAACCCTCTTATTGTCTGTTTTGTAATGTGATTAAAAAATTCAGAGTTGGTAATGAATAAGCTGGACGTGCTCCTAAGGCTAAAGCTGCCTTAGATACTGAAGGCTGTGAAACTCAGATCTTGCTGGCTAGAACTGAGTGTAGCAAATTACAGTGATTGACTTATTGCTATCAACATTGAGCATAGATTAAACACATTTTTTCACCTGTTCACAAAGCTGATTTGCTTCTTATTGACAAATTTCTGTGATACCAAATATTTTCCAAGCAGAATACATAGGAGTTTGACTATCTCCCAAGACATGCCTGTTTTAAGTGCCATGAACTTACGAACTCTGATTGTAAAGGACTATATATGCCTTGCCAGCTTGTCTCCTGAAAGCATGAGAGGACTCTTGATTTATACAGATACTCACTTTATTTAACTAAATGAGATAGTGTTATTTGTTTTTGATCTATAACCACACAAAAATCTTTGAAGCAATATATCTTGCTTTTCAAGGAGTCATGGCATGTAGACAGAGGTAGCTTAAGCGGTTCATTCATATTTAGAAGCCGTAATTTATCAAGTGCAATGTACATAGAGAAATTTGCTTGGTGCAGCTAATGCAGTGAACTGAATGTTATCCTCTCCCATTCAGGATCATTTTAAGTAAGAGCATATACAGCTGCACATTTACAATATTTGGGAGCATCAGCAATTTTTGCATCTGTAATTTGTCACTTTTAGGTGAAAAGAGAAACTAGCACATCCCCAGAGTATTTTCCTGTTTAAGACACCGCAGTAGACACAGCAGAGGGAAGAAGTTAATTTTCTTCATAAGCATGATCCTACTTTGCAGAGCTGTAATGCCAGGTTGTGGATGAAGAAATACTAGCCACATATAAAGGTCTTTTTCAGTTTATTAAGCCTAATAATAAAGCATTATTTTTATTTTCTGTGAGCAATCAATTGGACCAAATGCAATTCATTATGTTTTGTTCTGCATAACCTTTGTGTAACAAATCTGATTGTAGGAGATGATTTCAATGTGGAAATCATGTATATATAACCCAATTTATTGTTTTATATCTTTGTTCATGCTGGGTGTGATAACAATTCAGAAGCCTGTAGAGGAGAGTAAGTATAATTTTGACAGACAATGACTCTGGCAAGGGAGATATTCTACAGATTTAAGATAAGAATATGCCTTGGTGATTGTCTGTGGTGCAGAAAGAAGCAATAACATAGTGTGGGAAGAAGTTTGGTGTTGGCTAAGGTTTACATAACCAGTTTTTTCAGAGAATTAAATCCTGTTTAAAGCTATTAGGTGGAATGTGATGGTGTGAAGAAGCCCATTTTGGTCACACAAGGAAGCTTGGAGGCATGTGAGAGACAGAAAGTAAATGAACATGGTCCAGATAGACACTGAAATGTAAGTCTGAAAAAGACTAAAATATGTCTTTTAGAGAAAAGATGTTTTAAAAAGTAGTAATAATCAGAGTGAAGTTAAATAAACTCTTTAAAGATCTCTTGGAAAGCTTGTAAGGATTTCACAAATAATGGCATATTTACATGTTTTATTAATTCTTAGGGAAAAACCCCTCATAGAATAACCAAGAATAGTTTGACATGTAAAATGAAACTATAGATTATAAGAATATTCACACATGTTATAAGAATTTATAAAAATTTTCTAGCTAGTTTATATAATTTTACATTTGTCACTGTATAAGTATGTCTGTACATAAGTGGTGTCTAAATATATTTTATGGATTGATATGAAGTAGAATTTTGATATATGAAATCTACGTCTTCTATTAGAAGAAAGCATCATCTTATTTGGATGGTGCTTGAGGGGTCAGAAACATGAGGCTACATTTCATGAGTTTTTTAACTAGGCTGCTTACCAGTTGACATTATTGTTTGATGAATTACCTATATCCATCATTATCAAGCTCTGCCTTAAATTTGGAGGTCAGTGGCCCTTTGCATCATGATTCACAAGACCTGACATCCCCTCATTGCTGGCGGAAATTTCCCTTCTGTTATGTTGCTGACCCAATCCGTGCTTCCACTTCTGCTCGCAGTTCTGCCTTACACTATTGTTTTTGCTGATCGATCTCCATCTCTCCTTGCAATGTCCCTGAAATATTTCAGCTTGCTCTCCTTGATGTTCTGGGAGCAGTAATGGTTCTTTCTGCACCGCTGCAATGTATGCTCGTTTGTCTTCTCTGCTGCTGTGATGTCTTCAATGTATATTAGCCATACAGAATCTCAAAGGACTCTGATAACTTCACGTTTGCTGCCTTAAGGATCCAGCTTTCACAGCTATTCCTAGCAATCGATCAAATTGTCAGTGATTACACAAGCTTGACCTTTATGAACAGGTCTCCAACCTGATCTTTTCTCTCGGAATACCTTTTAATTTAACATCTGCTGAATATGGCACATAAGCTAATCTTACCCTGATGACACCATGTTCAGATGTTGCTATATTTATACCTAATGAAGACTAGGTAGTTCCTATACTTTTCCCCTTCCTTCATACTTTGTTTTAATCTAAATCATCCAATGTCTTTTTTTCTTATTCTTTATTTCTCTCTCTGCGCTTCAGTGAAAGAGTTACACTCATATTTTTCATCAATTTATTTCTGTGGGTATATCCTAGAATTATTGCAAATTCAACTTTAATTGAAAATAGATGAAAATTTTGAACCTAAATTGAAAACTCTTCACTGATTTTTTCCCAGTATATTTCTGAAGTCTCTGGTTTGAGATCAGAAAATTAAACTCATGATGTGATTCTTTTTCATTTGGGAGTTCCCAAGTTTTTAGTAAATTACTTACATCTGCTTTCAGAAACAGATTTTATTTTTAGAAAAATTAATGATGCAATTAAAAAAAATTATTTCAGTACAGTATATTGGCTAATGGATCATACTTTTTCAGAAGACTGCTAAAAAAGTGCACTCCACAGTGATGAGTGCAGGAATTTTTCTTTATGCAATATGTCTTGCCAAAACTTGGATGAGCTGATGGATTGCTTGCTCCTCCAGTTTAGAGATGGCATCAAATAGCAGGGGGGCAGCTGATGTACTGCCTACCTTTCAGAGAGTTGTGGAGAGGCTGGAGGAATGGGCTGATGAGAACTTCACACCGCTCAAAGACAAAAACCAAGCTGTGCATGCTGGAAGGAAGACCTGACAATGGTACCAGTGGGAGCCTGTCAGTACAGGGTGTAGATGAGTTGAAGAAGCTCTGGGGGTCCTGGTGGCCTGTGAAATGGGCCTGAGACAGCAGTAAGACCTGGTAACAGGCAAGCCAAAATTTTCCTGGCTTCTGTTAGCAGAGCATAGCCAGGAGATCAGGACCAGGTGATTAGCTCCCTCTGCTCAGGATTTGTTGAACCATATGTAGGGAACTACATGCAATATTGGACTCCCACTTCAATAAACTGCTTGATAAACTGCAGTGTATTCAGTGTGAAGGGCCACCAAGATGGTCAAGGGGAACTGGAGCACTTGCCCTCTGAGAAGAGACTGTGGGAGTTGGGCTCATGAGGCTGGGAGCAGAGGGCTTTGGTGAAGCCCAGCAGCAGCCTCAGTGCCTGGGACAGAACAGATGGAGGCTGTTCACACTGTTGTGTGTGGCAGGATACAGGACGCTTCAGGCCAAAGATGAAACAAGAGAGGTTCAGGCTGAAGGTAAGGGGAAACTCTTTCACTATGAGAACAGCCAAACAGTGGGCAGGTTGCCCAAAGTGGTTGTGCAGCCTCCATCCTTGAAGATTTTCCAATACATGCTTGGATAAAGCTCTGAGCAACCAAGTCTGATTGCAAAGTTGATTTTGCTTTCAGCATGAAGCTGGGCAAGAGACATTCTTAGACCCCTTCCAAAGAGAACTGTTCTGCAATTCAGTGATGTGTATAATTGCAACCCACTGTCATAGATTCACTTTCTGGTACTGCAGAAGAGTAGGAAAAGGAAACAATTGAAAAGACTCACTAAAATTATGTGAGCAGAGCTCTGATGCACCCATGAGCTGACTGGCAATGTTAACACTGTACATCAGCATGTCCAGCTACAATCTGTAGATCACTTCTCAAGGTATTGCTTATTGTGATCTTTCTCTCTCTCTTCATTTCTGGCATCTGTCCCCTAAGATATACTGTTCCTCTGAGACTGCTCTTTATATTAACAGACATTTTTCATAACCCTTTTCTTTATCTGAAATTAAAGATTTAAAGATCAAAGTCACACATTCATAGAACACAATTTGGAATTATTTGAAAATAATCAGCTTGTAGGGTTTTTTTGACTGTTTTTGTGCATTCTAAGGAATATTTACAGATCTTTATTGATTATTGTGCAAATTTGCTTATTGACTATTATATAATTTATAAGTATATAATATTTTTTCTAATGCTTGTATAAGCTTGTATTCCTTATTCTTAAAACATACTGTGTCATGCAATATTTTCTTCCACTCTTTTCCTGTGCTTGCACTGCACATCCTGATTGCTTGAGGGAGGTACTCACAGCCACTTTATCTGCTTAGGCTCAAGAAGACAAGCTCTTTTAGTCCATTTTAGACAGACATAGTCTGTGCTTTTCTCAGCAGCCCCTTTTTATATTACTTTTATTTGTACAAAGGGTTCTTCAATATTTGTGATCAAATGTGTACAACAACACTTGCTAGAGTACTTTTTTTCCATTCAATGTAGAATAACACTATTACTTGGTATGACAAAAAATAAATCTGTTGATGCAACAAAGCAAAAAGTGTAATTTTTCATGGGTGCTTTCAGTGATTAATTCATGCATTCATGTCTGCTATTCCTTCTACATTTGCACCTGACTGAATTCCCTACTGTACACAAAAGTTTTATTTACGTTCCCTAATGCACAACAGTGCATTTCTCACATTTTTATTATATTAGTTCTCAACATCAGATTTATCTCTGGATGATACTTAACTGTCTTCTCTAATTGCATTGTAGGTTATCAATGCATTTCAGAAGTACATTTTCCTTTTCCTGCAAAGATAAATAATGATGAAATAAGTATGCTAAGTCCTAAAAATAGTTCCTTAATACTTTAACTGACAATTGTTTCATTTCAGTTCTTATAGTTTTTCACTCACTTTACAATTCTTTCACAGAAGTTCCTTTAACCTCTTCATTCAATTTCTGTTTTTTGCACTTTTATATTTAATTGATACTTTTCAGATCCCATATGTTGTTTTATGAAAATCCAAACATGCGAGAGCTACCTTTTTGAAACCTAAATTTGTACAATGATCAATCATATTCTCAGAGAAGGATATACACCTGTTCAACATTATCTCCTGGCAATGAATGTAAACTCACATGCAAAAAATATGTCCTGTTTAAGATAGGTTTTAATGCATGAAAGCTTTTTCCAGACATCACAAGCTAAATTCATTTATTAAAGTTTTTGAAAATTCTCATTAAAATGAGTAATAAAGGACCTGCAGGATAAATAAGATCTGCAGAAAATGAGATCTGTCACAGCAGAAATCAAGGATTTGAGATGCCACATTCCCTCTGAGAGAAACTGTGTAACACTTACTGTTTGCACTGTCTGTTTAACACTTAACTCATCATTCATCTCCCTGACTCACTTTTTTCCAGCTATTTACTTTGATATGGCAATAATGGAGCCCTTTGTGGTACTGACCTGCACTCACCCATACATACTGAATTAACAGAGGATCTTTCTTCTTGCCAGTTAAGTTCAAGTAGCCCACTTAGAGTCTTGGAATGGGTGTCCTTCCTGACCTTCAGGCCAGGTTATTTCTAGAGAATTATTTAACCAGACTGGACACTAGACTAAGATGGCAGAGTCTTGTTTACTGTCTAGCTGATAGACTAAGCCTATGATAATTAGGAAAAGAAAAGCAGTACTAATTGGTGACTCACAGCCCATTGAACCAGTAATACTATTCTACATGTTGAAGCCTTTTCTTCTTTTCTCAAAGGGCAATTTAGCACAATCTTTCTCTAATACTATCAAAATAAAGTGCTTGAAACAATATAAATAAATTTATTAACAGAATGTTTTAATGCAAAAATTCAGCTGTTTCTCTATGATTTATTTTTTCATTCATTTTGAGGATAAAGAAAGAAAATAAACAGAAATGAATATTTTAATAAAGGTATTCTGACTGTTCAATTTAACAGTCTATGAACTGTTAATTAACTGAACTCAATAATTTAAACTCTAAGTACTTTTTCTCAGACATGTGTTCTGACAACTGTTTTAAATATTTATGAAACCTAACAATATTTAACATGTTATTTTAACCCACTAATTTACTTTTTTTTTCCAAAAGTTGCTTAGAAGTAAAAACAACAGGTTATACTTTGCTGAACTAGAGTTATGCTACACAGAATTAATTAATTAACTGAAGGATTTAATGTGTGTTTCCATATGTAACTGTTAGTATATTTTGAAAGTTAACCAAGGAAATAATATTCTCTTTACCCCAAGTATTTTTAGAAAGATTAATTAAACCCAATCAGTTGAAAAGTTGTGTGGCACTACGTAACACTACGGAACAGATAATGATAATGATGTCAGTGTTTGTACATTGTGCTTTTCTGAATCAACACCAGTTCATATTGGGAACTGCATTTGTCTTACACTCTGTAATATGATAATTATAGGAAAGAATAAATTAACAAACATAAAAAAGACTAGATAACACAGATCTGTGTCTCTATAATTTTATCCACAGTCAGCAATTATCACATCACAGGTTGCCATTGTCTATCAAAGCAAAAAATATCTAAAGTTTTCTGTTTAGCAGTCCATAATGAATCAAAGAGGAGATTTTCACCAAACCCATTGTCAATATTTTAATTTGTGATTGTACATTTGATGTATACACTTCAACAATGTCAGTGAAAAATTATATCCCAAAATCTACAGTTTCCTACTCCATTTGCAGAAGCCAGTGGTAGTAATCATCCTAATATTTTAGACATTCAGTATGGATCCCTGTCTATATGGCACCTATGTCTCTTCACTGATGGCAGATGACGTCAAATGGATTACTTAGTCTAATATTCTCAAGTCGGATAAGGGGAAATTCACACTTAAATGCCGAGTCTTCCATTTCACTATTCTCTGGACTGAACTATGGTCCTCCAAGGTGACATTAAATGATTTTAAGCTTCACAAAATAAAAATCAAAATCAGATTTTTGAGCATGGAGGTGGATGTGTAACACAGTATAGACATCAGGTTGTATAAGGAAAATTTAAAGTTAATAATATGAAGATAGGTGAACTTGAAAAAACCTACATAAATAAAGCTGATTAATCAATTAAAGAATAAACTTAACAGCACTGAGTAGTTTCTTAGTAATCATGTACCTAAACCCTACCAAGATCAACAACCTTGTCTTTCTACTACCTATATATGCAAGACGTTACTTTAAGGATTACCTGAGCTGGGAAGTGGACTCTGCCCAAACAAAATTGCACATAAAAATGTTACTACAAATCAGAGACAAATGCAGGAAGGTACCGGATCTAATTGCTACTTTTGCCCACAGACTTTCTGCCTAGTTAATACAAGCGGTCCCAATAACCGGAGATGTAGTGCCATCTGCATTCACATCTACATTCCAGTGTCTGTGAGGTAAAAAGTGAAAGACATCAAAAGGCTTGGGATGCCTTGAAGAGCAGGGATGTGGACCAAAGATTGCCCAAATGATCCCCATGGAAATCTGGCAAAACAGAAAAGAAAAACAAAAAACATAGAAAAACAAGGGAAAGAAGATTTGATCAAGTAAAATGCAATTGAAAAAAACCAAAAAAATACCCGAAAACTGGGACATTTGGTGAAAACAAGAAAGTGGTCTGGGAGGAAATGAGGAGCAGTGCAAAGAACCAAAACATGCCAAAGCTAATCTGACAGATGCTGCAACAGCTGGGGAAAAATCAAAGAGGAAGACAGAACTTTGAGAAGAAGATATGAGATCCATGGCATGGGTAGTGAAAAACAAAACAAACAAAAAAACAAACCAAACAAAAAAAAACCCAAAAAACCCCCCAAAAACCCCAAAAAACCCCCCAAAAAACAAACAAAAAAAAAAATAAGGGAAATTTAGTGACTACAAAAAAATGGACTACGATTACATGAGATGCAGTACAAAGGACCAAAACATGCCAAAAAACCCAGACAGATACGGCAAAATAAAGAGAAAAAAATCAAGGAAGAAGACACAACTTTGAGGGCAAGATATCAGAGCCTTGGCATGGATATTGAAAAAAAAAAAAAATCTTTGCCAAAGACAAAGCACTCAAAAAGCATGGGATGCCATGGAGTGCAGGGACATGGACCAAAGCTTACCCAAATTGGTCCCCATTGAAATAATGGAAACTGAAAAGAAGGACTTATAAACCCTCTGGAATGGAGAGATCATCAAAGGAAGTGCCATTGAAGATTAAAAAAAAAAAAAATTGGGAAATTTCGTGACTACAAGAAAATGGGTCAAGATTATATGATGTGCAGTGCAAAGGGCCAAAAGATGCCAAAACTAAGCTGAAAGATGTTACAAAATCCGGAGAAAAAATCAAGCAGGAAGACACAACTATGAGGGTAATATAGCAGTGACATGGGATGGATACTGAAAAAAGAAAAAAAACTTCACCAAAGTCAAAGCCATCAAAAGTCATGGGATGCCGTCAAGGGCAGGGACATGGACCAAAGATTGCCCAATTGATGCCCATTGAAATTGCAAGATTTCATTTCCCTTCCCGAAAGGAAATTAAATTAAATTAAATTAAATTTCCTTTCGGGAAGGGAAACGAAATCTTGTGACCCACAAAGAAAGACTTAGAAACGCTCTGGAAAGGAGATATCATCAAATAAAATGTGCCTGAAAAACATCCAAAAAACCAGAAACTTGGGACGTAGTGAGTACAAGAAAATGTTCTGGCAGGAAATGAGGTGCAGTGCAAAGGACCAAAACATGCTAAACTAACTGGACAGATGCTGCAAAATCAAAAGAAAAAATCAAGGAGGACGACACAACTTTGAGGGCAAGATATCAGAGGCTTGGCATGGATATGGATATTGAAAAAAAATATACAAATCTTTGCCGCAAGGTGAATTTGCCAATCAGCTGAATATGACACCAAATATGAAGAGACATGGCAAAGTGAATACATGCCCCCAACGTGTCCTATCATCTATACTAACATCATTCCTAACATTTCCTACCATCTTAGGGACCCCCCTGTACAATCTGGGTGGTATGAGCTTAAGTGTTTCTAAAAAAAAAGAACTAAATTTAGAAATATCAACACACCTGAATCTAAATTGCCTTGTGTCTCTTACTGAATCAAATATTTGCCTTTAATATTTTTACTTTTTAGGCATTTTAGTAGTCAAGGGAAAATTCAATTAAGAAAAGGTCGGCCTGGTGTCATACTGACAGTCTTCTCTCTGATAACTATGACTGCTACCAAATCTGTTTTCAGCAGTGACATGTCATGTCTTAGATGTAAAGACTTCTTGGGGTATTTCTAATCAACTCCTTCAGGCTGAATCACTGACATCTATCTAACTAGAAATATGCATTTGGCATCTGTTTTGGTTCTATTTGGTGCCCCATGATGCCTTTGCATATATAAAAATATGAATGGAATAAAGAGGCAAAACCAGAAGTTATATGCAAAGCAACATTAGAATGAAAAACACCCAGTAAACAAAATTGAAGCTGAATGCATTGCTCTTTCTATACATCAGCTTTCTTATGTCAAATATAGTAAGTGGTTTTCTCTTGGATATATTGTATCTCCTGTGAAATACACAAACATAAAATTTACTTTGAAAAGTGAATACCTTTATCAGAGAAGAAGTTCCATAAAATCTTTGAAAGTCTTTCATGGTTAAAATGGAATTGAGAATGTGTTTAGTGTAACCAATGACATGCAATTTAGCAATTAAAATATAGCTTCAACAAATGGAATGATACATTGCTAAAAAGATTAAAAAGCCTGAGCCATTTTTCATACGCAGAAACGTGAAAAATAATTTCTAATCTACAAAATGCATGAAGGCTGTATTTATAGAAAAATAAGGAATGATGGGTGTCTATTTGCAAATATGTATCTAATCTCTTACAACCCAGACTCGGTAGTCTTGCTGTAAAATAACCCCACTCCTTTGGTACTGAATATGAAGCAGTTTTCTTCATACTCACTCTTGGAAGAATGTGTGTGTACATATAATTGTCCATAACAGATATAAATACAGCTATCTACACCCATTTTCAGTACTTTGATCAACATGCATTTGATTTCTATGTTTTGGGTTTTCACTCTTTGTGTTTTAAATTCATTAGAAAGCAAATAATCAGGACAAAACTTCTACTCTTCTCAAGACTTGCCTGAAGGGGCAGAAATTGTAAGTGTTTAAGAGGTTTTACTGAATTTTTTTAAAGAAAATCATGGCAGAAGAGGTGGATTGTGAAAATGGATAGTGCTGACCCGTGGTACAAATGTCAAGAGAGCTCTCAGTCCCATCCATGTTGTTTCTGTGGGAATCGCAGTGTAAATATAAAAGGAATTGGCATCTAAAAGGAAGAAAATAAGGAAGGTGGGTGGAATTTCTAGGGGTCCATCAGTAGTATAGTTTGCAATATTTAAGCTACTGAACAACCACCATGTTATCTTCTCCATCTCATTAGGGGCTCAGAGTAACCTGGTCTAGTAGAAGCTGCCCTGCCCATGGCAAGTGGCTTGAAGCCACAAGACCTCTTTGAACCGTAACTATTCCATGATTTTATGATTTTGCTGTTTTAGCACCATGCCTAGAGATCTTCCCCACCAAGGAAAATATAACAAGAAAAAATTAATGACCTGTGTTGGTGATAGCTTGTCAACATGAAAACTAGATTCCTCTTGAATATATCTGCTGCATGCACATTAGCATTGAATGTTGCTCAAATAGAAAATGAAAAAGATTTCCTTCTGTTTCAATAGGTTAGAGTATTGAAGTTAGCTTGTTAGGATATAATTCTTGTCTGGGAAGTTTGGTGAATAGTCTTCCTGTGGTCTGCTTTAACTATTTCAAACCATTAAAAGCTGTCCTTGCTCATTTCAAGTTTCTCAAGGGGAAAAAAAATCAATGGCTGCCTTGAAATGCATTTAAATTTAGTATTTTTGATGAAATTCATAAATCAGATGAGTCAGCATAAAGGTTGTTAATTACAAAGGTTGATAGTTGATCTTAGTTGATGGTACCTCTGTCTTCATATAGTCATATGTCACTTCTAGGAAAGAGAAAGTGTCTGAAAACAGAGCTGAGTGCTAAAGGACTAAAGACTGTCATACAAATAAGGACAGGTAATTTACAAATTATTTATTTCTAACCTTCCTGATTCTAGGAACCAATAGCAGAACTCCCAGTTTACTATCATGTGTTTATAAAAAATAAATAGTTACTTCTCTAACACACTTCCATCATTTATATTTTTCCCTATAATGACAACTTCTTCTATTTGCAGGCATCTCTGGATACAACTAGATTTCACAGCACATCAGTTTCTCACTTGTATCCTGATTCCTGGTTCTCCGGATGTGAGACTGACCTTCACTATGGTTTCCTTTCAATATTTGATTTCTATGGAAATCAGTGGATAGAGCAATGAAGGATGTGTGACTGGGGCTATGTATTTTAGATTTTTTCCTGCTACAGTTTGGGATCAAACTGCCTGCATACTGGGATTCAGATGCAAAGTCTCATCGTTTTAGTAGTTTAAACACAACTCTTCCCACATGTGAAGGTCCTGTAAATTTTGTCTCTTTTTATTTTATGATTAAAACCCACTCTCATCAGTATTAGGTTAGTTTTTAAAATCTCCCAGGGTCTGGATTGAAGGCACTTGAGACAGTAGTTTCACGTTCAGACTCGGGTGTTTATTATTTCTTATCAGTCACGCTACTGTGAGTTCGGCAGCTTTTCATTAGAAGGCACAAAATGGCTAACAATCTCTTGTTACAAGGTCTTTTAAGACTAAACTATCCAATTAAGAACTGACGCCCAGATTATTTTCCCTTTTAACCCAATAACTGATCCCAAAGTGCCAGCAACGTGGACTTTTCTGCCCAATTACAAAATGGCACCCAAAACCAAGGAGAAGCATGAAGAAGAAGCATAAAGAAGAAACCCAGGACAGTACCCTGTGCCCTCCATCTTGCTTCCATCCACAGCTTACTAAAAATCCCAAAACCTAAATTTCTCACCAAGTGATCCACCTACACTACTCTCTATATCTCACACTTTTGTGGAGACTAGTCTATCTTGAAGTCGAGGAAACTTTCTCCATTAATGAGGGTCAAAGTCAGTGCTCCCCTGGGGGTCAGGGCACCCCAGAGCAGACAGAGAAATATTCTCAGTGCTCTGGGTTTCCACACCCACCCTCACCTGGAAATGTTTTATTATTTGTACAAGGCAAAAGTTTTTCAGCCCTTATGAATGAAGACCTTTTCTTTGTTATTAAGCAGCATCTGTTTTATCAGCATTACTGTAGTTCCACCATAAATTTACTTTCTTCACTATCACTGGGCAACATTTTGCATATTTATTGAATCCTGGGCAAAACGAAACTAAATATGCTTGAAAAAAGATCATAAAACCAACTAGGAACCAAGATTTCTAATAGTGAAATGGAGTGTATTCAATGAATTAGAAAATTAAAAGGATCTTATGCTCCAACACCCACCAGAAGCATATTATGGCTCTAATCCAACAAATATTTGTGCACATATCTAACTTTTCTCATGTGAATAAGATTAATAATGTATCTAATTAGGATTTGCAATTCAGGGATCTCTGAGAAAGAACTCGTAAGCAACAAGGCAGACAAAGATGACAGTAATATTTTCTGGGATATCACAACCTTTGTCTCCTTTATACTTACATTCACCTAAACAGATATACAGTGAAGATTATATTTTGCTTAAAACTCTGCTGGAAGATTGTCTTGGCTCAATAATACAACTTCTTTCTTCCTTACAATTTCCATTTTTAGATCTCTGTTTTCTGTTTTTGTCATAGAGAGCACTTATTCTAAGATCTGTGCATAATACTTGCATAATTTAATTACATGTTCATTTTTCATTGTGTTTGATAAATGCCACAAATTCTCTGTTCTTATTTAAAGTATTGTAGAGGAAAACATACTAGAAATAATGGTGTTACAGTTCAAGGATAGTATTAATGTTTTATAATCCTTAATTCAAACTAAATTCTAATATCCTCTTGGAATACGTACTTCTACAAATAAAAAGTATTAGCAAGAATTACCAGAAAAATTCAATCTTTATACTATATAAAAGAGTCAGACTATATAACTGTGCAGCCGATTCAGTTTTAAGACTTTACATTTATTTATTTATTTATTCACAAATGTCTGTGTTTTTGTTCTAGTTGGTCAAGGCTGATAAGCGAGTTGTGTTCCTCCCTTGATAAGGCATCTGAATACAACCTGAAAGGAAGGAATTTGACTGTTTCTTTGATGAGTACCATAGAGTGAACAGAATGGTGTATTTTCAGCTATCTTTATGTCATTCAGGTAGTTCAAAATTATGATTGGTTTCCAAGGTCTTGGCTAATCCTGTTGCAAAGGCATTTCAGCTCAGAGATCACAGTGAAATTCTCTCTTAAAGGATTGTTAATGAAGCATATCCATAATAAATAATTGCAGCAATTGAGTTATACAAATCAATAACAAATTGTACATATGACCACTAAAAATATGTAGGGGTTTTTTCTTATCATGGATATAGATTTTTTTCATGTACACATCTAGTGTCCTTTCTAGGAAAATTAACATGTTTTGCATGAAATATAAGGCCATGAATAATCAGAATACAATCTCCAAAAAAAGCCTAACATAAAAAAAAAAAAAAAAAAAAAAAAGTAATGTTTATAAAGTCAGACCCTTAAGATGGCAATCCAACATGCCAGGCAGCTAACAGAAACCAGGGACTGTGCCAGCTGAATTTTGACTGCCACTATGTATATGCAATTTTTGCTTGCTTTGTGTGAATATCTTCATCATCTTTAGACTTTTTCTGACACATCCTCCAGTGAAAAGCTAACCAAAAAGGACTTTCCTCAAGGTATAGTTTAAGTAGGTAGTTCTAGGGATCAGTTGCTGAAAAAGCATCATGGAGCGCAAATAGCTGACGTTAAAAGTCTTCACTTTTGAAGTTGACAGATAATTTGGAAATATAACCTGATATGATTTTGGAGTAACCTTGCCTAGCAAGCATTTTCATGAGTGTGAAAACTTGTATTTGTGGAAGGAAGCTATCTGTATTCAGAAAAGACAATGTGTATGCACTGCAATGGGGAATGGGGTGACATAAGAACAGAAAAGGTGCATCAGTTCCAGAAGCCGATCTTCATCCCAGCTTAGAAAGGGAACTAATGCATTTTTTTTTTTCTTTAAAATGTTCTATTTTATGCATTTGATCCATAGCTTATAAAACTATATAAATAGTTTCAAATCCTGTTGAATAAAGTGGAGCTATGTCAAAGTAATCCAGCTGGGAATCTGGCTGCCCTGTGCTCATCTGTGTAAGAAAGGTGGTGTGACATGGCCTTCACCCACAGGGTTTAAATGTCTGGCTGCATTTGTTGGGTTCCTTAAAATAAGGAATAAAATGTGCCTTAAAATAAAGCACTCTCTCTCTCTTAATGAATTATGTTTCACTCTTATTTGGGGTCTCTCAGAGATTTTTTTAAAATAAAAAAATCATACTCAAAAATAATTCTGAAATATAATTTGAAAACCTTGATTTCATGTTCTTGATATTTATTATAGTAGTCGGTGTCCTTATAAGCTCAACCATCTATGAAGACAAAAAAAGGACAATAATTTTGTATAATAATTTGTGTTTATGTACTATTAGTGATACATCATATTTATTGCCATGTGAGCTAACAGAAGACTGAAGATGCAACATATCTAATTTAAAGAAATGTCTAGTATGAAACACAATTCTGTGTTACTGAACATTAGTGTGTTACTGAACAACTGACTGATTAAGGTGCAGCTTGATAATTTGCCAGTGACACTTTAATTTCTGTATCAGTGCACTTTGGAATAACTTTTAGCCAGTATAATGCATTTATTCTGTGTTTAATAGGATCATTACTATTTTTCAGTGGATATGATATTAAATTATGGACAGTCACAGGAGGACAAAATCACAACAAATCCTCTATCTTTCTTCATATGTGAGAATTTCAGTAGAAATATTCACTGTGGTGATCAGCTATTTTATAATTACAAATGACAGCACAGGTTACCAGGAATTTGACATCAATAAAAATCTTTAATTCTTTTAG
This sequence comes from Passer domesticus, assembly GCF_036417665.1. Lineage (NCBI taxonomy): Eukaryota > Metazoa > Chordata > Aves > Passeriformes > Passeridae > Passer > Passer domesticus. The sequence goes on along the minus strand of NC_087476.1, from coordinate 18,192,381 downwards.
TTTGCATTATGACATTGTTTTGCAATGTAAATAACTTGATTTTCACCAGCATTGAGATGTGAGATGATTTAGAGAAGCATACAGAAATGTCCTAGTATCACACTTTATCCATTTGTCACCTAAAGAACAGAATCTTTTTCTATTATTTTTACTAATGACATGCCAGCAGTTAATTCAAATATGTGGTGGCTAATGTATTCCTAGATAATTTATGTAAAACTGATGTGTACCTATAGGCATTTATTTTATTTTAGGGAGGATACTAATAGAAACAAAAGAAAGCATCAATTCTGGAAATGCTCTAATATCCTAAATAAACCTAATGTAGGTTTTCTGAAAGGAGTTCATTATTCTTCCTGTATGTTTGCTATAAGACACAATTTTAAATTATACAGTAGTTAGGAATTGATAAAAATTCTGCATTATACTCAATTTTCATGAGAAAAAAAGAAATTTGTCACTAATCTGTTAACAGTTTACACCCTATTATCTGATGCAATACAAAATATTTTTTGCCTTGAAAAATACATGTACACACCCACACATACAAATATATAATTTGTATATACATGCAGAATTGTGCAATATAAAATTCACAAAATGACAAGAGTCTGTTAGGAAAAAATTGTTGGAATTCTAAAATAAAGAAAGAGGTATAAGATACCTTTATTTGGTGTGCTGTGGAGAAAAAAATAAATAATAAATTTTAAGCAACTGCAGTCTTTTGATTAGATGGAAAATCTAAAGTTGAGCAGCTACTGTGTTACCTCACCAGTGATTTGCAAAACCATCTTCCAACAGATATTTGAGTACAGCATACTCAAAATGGCAACATTTCACTATTTTTAATTCTTTCATAATAACTGAGAAGGAAACTCAAAAAAAAAAGCCTCCTGGTAATAAAAAGATACCTTTGTCTCACTTTTTTTCTGAACAAACTGCTAATACTTCTTTGCAGAATGGCTTTCTGGTTCTATTTCCTAAATGGGTCACACACTAACATATGTGCTTAAAAAAGAAACTGCATTTTTTTTTCATTTTATCATGTGCATTTTTTTTTCTTTTGCCATCATTTCATAAGGAATTTTATTTTCCAACAGAACTGTGGAACAGTGGAATCAATCAAAAGAATTTGTCCCATTTGCTATGAAACGATGGGTTTTTGTAAATTTAAATAGTGCTGATAAAGACTTGGTAATATGCATTGCTAGCCATTAAAGACCAAATTCAGGGTCCCCAACACAAGAATGATGTGGATTTACTGGAGTGAGTCCAGAGGTGGCCACAGAGATTCTCAGAGAAGCACCTCTCCTCCTATGAAAACAGCCTGAGAGAATTAGGATTGTTCAGCCTGGATCTTTAAGTACCCAAAGGGGCTACAAGAGTTGGAGAGGGATTATTTAAAGGAGCATGTGGAGTTAAAACAAGGCAAAATGGCTTAAAATTGAAAGAGGATGAGTTTAGATTAGATATTAGGAATGAATTCTTCACTATGGGGTTGGTGGGACACTGGAACAGGTTGTCCAGACAAGTTGGGGATGTCCCTAGAAGCTTTTGAGACCAGGTTGGATGGGGCCTTGAGCAGCCTGGTCCAGTGAAGCAGGGGATTTGGAACTAAATGATCTTTCAGGTTCTTTCCAACCTAAAACATTCTGTGATTCTGTTAAATTCACTTTGTGTATTGTGAAACCAGAGTAGGTATATAGATTTCAGAAAAGTTTATTCATATTTATGAAAGTAAAAATGAAAATATTTTTTCTCTGACTTCTGAAAGCCTTGTGAGACTGACCAGAACCTTAATGATAGTAGGATTTGGTCAACTCTGTGAAAAAAATATTTTGCAATTCAGACATTTAGAATGGAAGAGGAAGGAGGTATAATACATGAAAATAAATTTGATGGTTTCTGTAGCAGGAGGAGGTACCAAATAAGATAGCTAATGCATTCTGTTGAAAAAAGAACAGTTCTGCAGAAATGTCATACTGAGATCAATGTGACCATTTTAATATCAGCATTTTTGTGTACTTGGCACATTATAAATAATTGCATATGGTAATCTTTGCTTGCATGTGTACCTCAGTGCTGTAGTAATGCCATCTAATGCTCTAATTAATCTGCAATATCTCCCAAGTCAGACTTTCAATAGCAACAAAAAAAATGCTTCCAGGAATGATGAGGTTGGCCTTACTCCAGCTGATACTGTGGCTGCTACTCAAATAATCTCTTGTCTTTTATGGCAACATAATCAAGTTAAGAAAATCTGGACAAGATATTTGGAGTCAATCAAGTACTTTATTTTACTTTTAAATGCTGAACAGGTGCAAGTGGGATGCATTCAAAATGGTCATTAGGCAAAACTTGCTTTGAGGGAGGTGGAGCCAACATCTGTGCTTATTTTCAGATACAAAAGAGCAGGCCTCCCAAAGAAATGTGAGCAGGATCCAAATGGATGAAGCAGCAGGACTGAATAAAGCATTCTGATTTAAGACTTTCTCTGCTTATTCTAATTAGCATTTGAAAAAAAGCATGATCAATCTTTTTCTTCTCTGGGGTAGAGAAGGAGGAGTCTGAGTTAATTAAGAAGGACATTAACTCCAAGCACCTACCTAATCAAATATTAACTACATCCAGAACAAGCAAATTATAATAGTTTTGTAGTGATTTAAATATTTCCCTCTATAGCTGCATGGATCTTTTTCACAGTGTGTTTTTACTTTTACTAAAAACCCTGGTCTTTTTTTACCCTTCAGATGTTCTATGTTTTAATGACTGGCTGATAGGACCCTCCTGCAATAGATATGTTTATTACATAATTTTGTATTTTATATCCAAGAAAATCAAAGAGAATTTTATGTAACTGAAGTAGAAACAGGTGCTTAAATCAACATGTGACAGTTTACACTACCCGTCAAATATCTAGAAGAAAGCTGGTTTGTATTATTGACTCTCTTGTGAACTCTAAGACTGAAATTTCATTTCATGTATTGCAATTATGTTTTCTTCCTCATTTGATCTCAAATGACTTTCTTAATTTTGCAGTTTGAAGGGTACTCTGTACCGAGTTTATCTGTCATTGTTTTTTAAAATTATTAATTTATTATGGTGTTGGTTTTGGTGTATTGCTAACATTTGCCTTTATATTCCTGTCCTGGCTCTGCTGTGAATGGTGCAGTGATGTGTGGTTACATGGGAACACAGAGGAGAGCCAAGCATAGAAAGTTACATTAATACTGAAAAATCTGGTAAGGACCATGTCTAGGCCTGCTTCTATTAGTGTGCTGTATGCAATACAAAAGCACAGGCAATTATTTCTAGCTGATATGGTAGTGTTGCATGTTGTATTTTCATCTTGCAGAAATAGTAATCAAAAAGCTGTTTTGCTGTCCTTAATAGTCTGCACAGGACAGTGATTTATTTGGAACATCCCAATCATAAAACCATCCTTTCAACTTTCAGATTATGGGAAATAGAGTCCAAGACTGTCAGCACTTCAAGTCGCTCTGAAATTCCATCATAGTCTTGAAAAGGTGACTCCCTTGTCAAATTGTTCCTTCATGCTGCCAAGATTTTCTTGAATTGTACTTGTTGTCAGTAAGTTTTGTTCTAGGTTTAACACAGTATCCTAGTTTTGAGAGTATTTTTTGCTTGGTTCTTTAACACTGACGTAGGTAAAAATTCCTTTTCCACGTGTCTTCATATTAGTAACTGAGGACAATCTTAGTATTATTTAATTTTGGCTTTGTCCAACTTTTACAGCTTAGAACCTTCATAAACTTTTACACCACTTCCCTTTCAGATTAAGTATACCCTCATTCTTCTTTAAAGTTTTGATAAAAGAGCTAGAATATATATTTAATACTTGTGTCTGGGAAAGATGCATATTGTCACAGTTACAAATACAAGAGGAGTGCCAGCAGAGTTTTTTCCTATTACAATTCTTTAGTTCACAAATGTATTTTTGCAAGCAGCCAAAATAGCCCAGATATGACATTTGGGATGGGCTACAAAATTCATCTTGCATTTTTATAAGAAAAAATATACTGGAGGCTGTAATTTCAGAACTATCATTCATTATTTTTGTTTTTTAAACTCTAGAGATACCAAATAAGAAACTTTCCATTGTGGCAGGCAAATGAAGTAAAGGATCTAAACAATCAAATAGGCAAAGGATATAAGGTAATAAAATTAAATTTTATTCACCTCACATTATTAGAGAGGAACTGAGGCAAAAACTTGCAGAGTGATCTTTGTATCACATTATAACTCCTCATGCTTTAGAAGTTATATTGATTTATATGTCAAGAGCAATCATTTCCTGTTTGAAGATATATGTGACCTTTTGTGTTTGTGTATCTTTGCAGGTAGAATACGATGAAGATAAGAATAAAAAAACATTCCTCCCCCCCCCCCAGCCCCCATTTTGACCATTATCACAAATTTTCTGACAAATGGTACAGCTTGGTAATCACTTCTGAAGTTAAAGCATCATTTTCTCTGTGGTTTGTTTATTTTTACAGGGATTCCAGATTTACAATGGAACAAAATGGTGGCAAGCCCAGCTTTGGAACATGCAGGTGTATCTGTATGATCTGGATTTTTATGGGGAGCTGCAGACATTTAAAAACAGTGAAAATCATACATAAACACAACCTGGAATAATTTTCTTTTCTTTCTTCTCGGTTCTTTGGGCACAGAATTGAGTCCTGGTTTTAGAAGGACAGAAGGAGATTTTTTTTTTGCAGGTTAAAAACCAGTACCGTGGTCTTTACTCAAATATAAATCTGTGTTCTTCATTCTGTCTTCTCCCCAAATCAACTCTTTTCAAATCCTTTCCTTACTGGAAGGTCATCTCCTCACTTTTTGTGAGATGGAAGAGTTGGTTAATCCCAGATTTCTTTAGAGAGATAAGTCCTCACACTCATCTATACTGGAGAATTAGACTGACAAAATCCTCATGCACTTCAAAGTGAAGTGCAAAGTCCTCTAAATGGGGTGAAACAATCCTGGACACCATCACATGCTGGAAACCACCCAGATAGAAATCAGCTTTTCAAAACCATGACCCGTGAGCCAGGCTCTTTCCATTGGTGTGCAGTGGCAATGGGCCCAGACCTAAACACAGAAGCTGCTCTCTGGACTTCAGGAAACACTTCATTACTGTGAGGGTGTCCCCTGCACTGGTGGGGGTTGCCCAGAAGGCTGTGGAGTCTCCAGCCTTGGAGACAAAAAAAACACGTCTTGACATGGTCCCAGACAAACAGTTCTGTGTTGTTGTACTTGATATGGGGGGCTTGGACCAGATGACGTCCAGAGATCTCTGCCAACTTCTTCCATGCTGTGATCACTCAATAGGTGTCTCTGAATCCAGTCTTTCAGAAAATAAAGGGACTTGCTTGTTCACACATATGTCAGTGCAAGCTTAGGACATCAGTGCAAGCTTAGGACATCAGTACAAGGTCTACTTTTAAATGATCAGATTTGAAAATATTCATATTGGGACCAGTTACTTGAAAATGGTTTCAATCCTTGTTCTTATAAAGAATGCACAAGCCCCAGGAAAAATCTAGCTATTAGTTAGTCAATTTAATTTGTATTTTTTTCACTCAACCCAATTTTCTTTGCAAATAGAACAATGTATTTTCTGATTCATTTAGTGCCTTTAAATCCATTAATTTCCTTATATGAGAATATAATTGGTTTTTTCCTGAATAATAATTACTCATCAATAGAATTTTTCACTGAAACTGGAAAAGCACCAGTCTAAATGGTCCTATGAGTGCGTATTTATATGCTGCAGACTAAACTGGATGATTAGGAATCCAGTGTGCCACTACTCAGACAAATGTAATTATCTCTCTTCAAAGTTAGTTTCACCCTCTCAGTCATATATGTATTTGTTTTCTCTGCTTATATGATTGATTGCCCAGAAGAATGAACCTCTTTATCCACAGGCCACCTATGCTGCCTGTCTCTTTTTTACTTCTGTGCCTCCCTATCTAAACCTTGGCCCAGCTGGATAACAACCAGCTGAAGTCCTCTCTTTAGACTTGCATACACCCATCATTGAAATGTACCAGTTTGTGTTCAGTATAAGGGGAGATTGTATATCTTTTATGTGATAGTGAGAATACAACTTGATATGAAGGAATGCAAACATGCTCTTACAGCTAATTTTTTTCTGTACTTCGGCAACAGCAGAAGGACTATCATGGACAGTCTGGTCTTTTGGAACCTTAATTTAGTAACTCTTTTATAAGAGTGTGAATGATCTAACTGTTGTTATTTCATTTTGTTTCCTCATAAGCTTCTGAATGATATGTATCAGCATTGAAAAACATTGAAAGTTTTATTTTCTAGGGAGAGTGATTTAAGTGCATGAAGTTTTATTTGTGTGTACTGGGGAATGTTTGTACAGTTATGTGTGTGTGTATATTTATAGACATATATCTGTAGATTTCAGAAATGAGAATGACTTTGATATTTCTGATTTTTTCCTATTGAAGCCAGTTTTTGTAAAGTGTTTATACAGATTCTGAAAAAAACATAATTCTGCAAAAGGTAGTCTGTTTGGGGGGGTTGAAACAGCTCTAAAAGGATATGCAATCAGTTATACTAAGGAACTTGGGGATGTTGATGCTTAGTATCATCACACATTACATTGAAACATCTAGATAGCTCCTCATCTAGGTTGTTCTGAGCCTAAAATGAAAATTATTCCTCTAAATTCCTTACATATCTAGACCATAGAGCAAGCTATGGATGTCCAAATGTAATTCAGCCAGCACTTGAAAAAGGTGGCAATGGCAAAGATATACTTAAACTGCCCACAGGTGGTGCCAGGAAGTGACTGGAACCCTTCTCCTTGGGACTTGCACTAGAATTTACACCCTGGAAAGCTGCGGAGGATCAGTAATGGGACATCGTGCCATGACCAATATGATCAAGTGAAGCCGATTTATAGCAAAAGCAAGCTATATTCATATTGTATTCTCTTGTTCGTGCCTCAAGCTAATGCAAGATTGGTTAAATCCTTCTACACACACATTTTAATCTTTTAGTTAATTTTAGTTAGTCTCTTCTTCATGGGTCTCGCTGTGGTTTTCTTGTCTGCCTTTGCATCCTGAACCGTCTGCTTCTGAGCATGTTCTTCTTTTGTGTCCTTCAAGGGCAGAGTGACTTTACTCATTTTCTATGGAGGCTGGATTGAGCAGATGTTGCATATGTCCATTGTCCTGCAAAAAACCTCTCAACAGAAAACCTCTTGTTATTACATGCCTATAACATCCTGACAAATGACGTAGTCATCTTGAATGCAAAACTTCAGGCTCTAGTACTCCTTGACAGTCAGAGATCTGGACCTCTAGTTTGTACTCTTGAGCAATGGATCTGCAGCTTTAACTTTTCCTACTAAGTCTCTGTATATGAACAGAAAACAATTCAAGAAAGAGGAGTCAGAGTAAGAAAAAGCAAGAGCAGCAGCAATTCTAGAATTTTCCACTGTCAAACTCAGAAACAATCAGTGTTCATAATATGGACCTGAGTTACTACTGCTAGACGCCATTGTTGCACCAATATGATCCCACCAGCCTACATGAGTTTTGAATAACTTTTCTATTCTGCAATGGTTAAGGCTGCAGTTTGAAATTACTTTCGTCTTAGTGGAACATGAGTTAACGACAGCCATTTCTATATTTTTCTTATGAGAACTATGAATGATGACCTAATATAGAAAGACACTTTTTTTCCTGTTAAATACAGACTGATAGACATCAAATGGATGAGATCTTAATGAAATACAGCACAAAGGAACTCTTCTGTGGCTTTTTTCACTCAACTTCACAACTGTAGAAACAAAATTAATAGGAGCTGTGCTGAGTGGAAAATTAACAAATCACTGATTAGATGCTTGGTTTTGTTGTTAACAGAATTTAAATAATACAATGAATAGGGGATCGTCATGAATCAGTTTTGACATACTGGTGTTTCTGAGGCTTAGTAGTCATGGATGTTACAGTATTTTTATATAATTGGATGTTACATTATTGCAGTATTTTTGTATAATTTTATGAAAGTTTCTATCTTGTTTTTACAACAGTCATGCAATACCTGAATTTTTCCATAAAAAAAGTGAATTGTATGTTGTTAAAACTTGGCCAATTACCACAGTCAGTGAACACTAGCTTGTACATATCAATTGTAGGAACAAAAAGCCACAACTAATGTACTCACAAACATAAAGGTACTTTCATGAAACTAAGTGAGTAAAAAAAGCATATAAGACTTCAGTGAACATCAGCATCAGGTAAGGAGCTGGGGGTGGTTTGATATTCATTTGCAGTGCATTTTTTTACAACTTATTTCAACAAATAAGATTTATGAACCCAACTTTCAATATAGTGCCTGAGAATACTTCAATATAGTGCCTGAGAAGGATAGTTTAAAATATTGTTCCACACACTAAATGTGTATTTAAATATTAGGAACATAGTTGAAATAGCTATACAAGGCAAAGTAATTTTATTTATATTTAAACCTTTTAGATCTAGAGTTTAGATGGCTTTGCATTTAGACTGTATGTAATAAAGCATATTTTCTCATACTACAGGTGGATAAAGGAATTCCAACAGTATAATTAAAGTATAGAAACAACCATGTTGCTATCAGATTCTGATGGATGGCTATCAGGAGAGAGAGAAAAATACAAAGAATGGAAATTAATTCACACACTAATGAAATTTTTAATTAGTATTTTAAAACCCAAACTTCAGCAGTATATTTCCCTGTAGGGAACAGCATAGAATCATTCAGGTAATTAGACCAAGTGAAGATAATAAAACAAACTTAAGGATATATTGTGATAAAAGATGTTTGAAGGTCAACCACAGCAATCAAAGCAAGGACAGAAATTCACTACATGGGGATAAGGTCTCAGTACCACTATGCTCTTTTCCTTCCATGTCCTAAGAATTCTACAAATGTTCTGAATTCCGGTTAAATAATCAAAAATCTAAATATATGGTGGTTGGCATTTCAAATCGGTGTTCAAACTCATCTGGGCTTTCGCAATTATTTTTTATTTTCTTCTTATTATCACTGGGCAACAAAGTAAATTCTTCAAATACTCTGAGCGCCATGTCCCTTTGTTTCCCAATCATGATGTTTCTGTTGTTGCCACAAAGTGTACACTGCCTACCCAACATATGCCATCATATGCTGGCATGCTATGGCTGCAAGTGAGGAAAGTCAAAAAAAGTGAAATAGCCTCAGGATGCCTTTGCCTCTGTATCCCACTATGACAGTTTGGGTAGTACTTTTTCTTGCATTTTTATGCTCTAAATGCATTTCTTATCACAGTTAAGGTGGATGGGAAGAGGCAGAGAAAAATGGGATAATCCTTGTTTCTATCCAGAGCCCTCCTGTTCCCTGACCAAAAGAGTAGGTTGACTTTTAGTCTTTGAAGTGCAAATAGTAACTTATTGCCTCCCTGGAGTGGAACAAAAGCAAGGAAGGAGTGAGCCTCAGATTTTGCGCCACCCTTAGCTCTCTAGGCATGCATTAAACTAAACCAAATTAGTCAGAATTAAGCTTTTCTGACACTAAATTAACCTTTATTTGAAGAGCTTAAAGTTTTTAGGCCTACAGTTAATCTCCGTGGTTGCTTTGAATTTGGTCACTTTAGATTTCATCCTGGTTTACAGCTATGATAGTGAGTTTATATAAAGGAGTTTTAGGGAAACTCCAGGGGGCTACAGTGATAAAATACAATGTGTTTACAGCACTGAAGCTACTCCTCAGCACACATATAGACTAAGAAAGGATGAGACAGAAACAAAAGCTAGAAAACAAATGTTTATGGCTATGTAAAGCAAAGCCATTCTGTTGAATTCCAGCCCTCAGATTCACCCAGGCCCCTGGCCCCAGTCTGACAGTTCACTGCCTGTGAATCAACCCTTAAAGACAGTGGGTTTTAGGATGACAGGCCTTTGTCTTCAAACAGAAATATGTTATTGTACTGTGATCTCATCTGTGATATCCACAGCTTGTCCTGGTTTCAGAAGCAGACTGAGCAGAAAACTCCCCCAGAAGCTAAAATGAAATGCACACTATTTTGGCTACCCCATCTGGGGTTTTGACAAGATTTAAAGCAAATGTTCCTCTCAAACTGCTTGGACTACTTCTTTTCCCTAGAGAAACAGCTCTAGAACTGTCTTGTGAATTTTCTTGGCACCCAGTGTTATTCTTGTCACATATTCATTACGCCTTACATCAGTACATTGTTTTATCCCAAGAATATCTGTAGTTGCCATCTGTCTAGAAAACATGGGTTGATGGCAGGATAGTGACCTTAACTCTCAAGTCAATCACCAACTATTTAGGAAGAAAGCAATGACATCCTTGATTTCCAAACACTGGAACTGCTTGTTTATAGTAATAAATGGTCTTCTAATAAATCTATATAGAAGTATGTTTAGAGTACTTGGAATGGTATATGTGGTCTTCTAATAAATCTATATAGAAATATGTTTAAAATACTTGGAATGTTACTACAGATAGAAGAATTTATTTTTCACATTTTATGAATGAATATGTTTGGACAAATTACTTTCAGTTTTATATATTTCACTAAACTTTATGTGCACATTTCGAGTAGCTGTTTTTTATTTATCTGAATACATACTTCATTCCTAAATATGACCAGTCTTAGCTACCAAAAAGAAATATCTTTTCACAAGAAAAAAACCCCTCTGACCTTCAATATTACAGAAAACTAATATTAAATAGAGCACTGTAAACACTTTCTTACTAAAACCTTTCTTTTTAGTTTGACAACTATCAAAATTAAAAGCTAATTTAAATTGAAGGGAATTCTGGTGCACTGTCACTTTTTACTTGAATGTAATTTTGTCCAGGCTTTAAAAGTTACGTCTAATGCTCACAATGAAACAAAAATGATCAATGCTTTCAATTTTTTATAAGTAGAGATTGGGTTCTATCTGTTCATTATGAGCTATTCTTTATGTACATGTCTGCAACCAGATCACATGGAAAGCAAGCAAGCAAACAAGTATATATTAATATGAAAATATAATTTATTTGCATCAATCTCCACTGTTTCCTCTTGACAGTGTTACAGTTCTCTTGCAGATTATTCTGTATTAATGTGAAACACACACTGCTAAGGAAGAGTGGGAAGGTTTCTTCTGAAGTGCTACTGTGATTTGACACAAGCTGCTATAAAACTCAGGAATTCTCAGCACAAGCTTCTCAGCCTGGAATTGACTTTTTAAAGCTTTCTGCAAGAAACACAAAGCTTGGTTCTATTTTTATTCTGGATTTGGGAGAGTGTTAATTTGCCTTATAGCAAATTTGAAAGGACAACTTAGCTCAAATACTTAATTTGTGTTTGAAGCAAGTTATATCCGGAAGGAGAAACCAGTGAAACACTTAAATCCTGCAATGCATCACTAATGAATATTGACTTCATGACATGAAAAGAACAAACAAAAAGAGAAAGCTAAATTAGTTGTGAAGACTACTATTTGATGAGCTAGTTTCTAAAAGATGATGCATAGTAGTGTCTTGAAACCAACTTCACCATGTGAAGTATCAGTCTGTGGTTTAGTCTTTGAGGCCAAGAGGTATCTCTGGCTACCTGTCTAAGGAAAATAGCTCTGTGCCTTGTCTTCTGTGATCACTGTGTATCATCAAAATATGCAGATGTGGAATGTATGAAGAGTAACAAAATCTGCAAATCCATCAAAACCACCTATGGCTTTTGCTGGACTCTAAGCTAGCAGCTTCTCAGTGGCTGAAGCTGACCCCATAGAGCACAGCCATGGGACAGGAGGGACTTCTACCTTGGGTGATCCATGGTCTAGCTCTTCTGTGGAGAAGTGAGTAGTTCCTGGGATGGAGAACAGCTCACTGTCTTTGCCACTTTTTTGTACCAGATGTCACCAGCTGAGGAGTGAGCAGTCAGTTGCCTCTGTCACAAGGGATGACGGGCCAGGAGGGAAGCATAGTGCCATCCAGCCATGGCAGGAGGCTTGTATCTGGGATGTGAAAAGAGTGGGCTGACAGTAAAAGCATCCTCCTACTTATGTGCCACTTAGCAGATCTCTGTAGAGAACAAAAATAGCAGTTTTTTCAATTAATCTTATATGGGAATAAATGCAAAAAGGCAGTGGCTGAAGCCTGAGGTGGATGTCTGTCCATAATTATAAACCATAACAGATCGCATTGCATATCTATTATAATTCTCCTGCACTGGTATTTAATAAAGGCATTAAGAAGATTAAATTAATCTTGTGATTACACCATACCTTTCTACACTTGCAGTGCATATTTCCTACAAAAGAGTTCCAAGTATATTTTCTTGACCAAGACCAATATACTTTATAAAGAAACATTCCTATTTTTTGGAGACAGATGCTATCTTCAGCATCAGTGGAAGATGTTTCTTCTGTCCATGAAGTCACTCACTGGTGGAAAGCAGCCTAAAATATAGTATCATTACCCTACTACAGGCTGGGAAATTACAGGAAAAATTTAGGTATATAAAATTAAATTCCTCATATGACACTAGTCCAGGGTTAACTGTATGCTTAATTACATAAGAGTTGCATAATTACCACAAGATTCTGCATTTCAAAAGATTTCTTTACATAAACACAAAATATTTTATGTTTTGCTACTGCTTAAAAGGTGTTTTGATGTCAGGTATCAATGTTTCTGCCTTACAGACTGGCTTAAACGGTACAACTATCAAAGCACTCCTTTACCAACTGACTTTAGCACTTCACTTAACAGATTGTATTGGCTAAGTATTATTTAAGACTTTAATAGTAATAATGGTTCTTTTAGGAAATGCTATTAGGAATAGAAGTTATCTTAAATCATGTTAACTGTCACTGAATAATAGTAACCCATCAGGGAGTAATAGCAGCAATAAATACAGTAAAATTTAAGATATGTATTTCTACTGTTTGCAGGATTTTTCACTAGATGATGGCTCAGTGTATTTTGTGAATGGGTTGTCGGTGACCCATTGGCAAAAAAATCAAAGTCAAAGCATTATTAGTGAAATGAACCTATTGAAATTATTATACTAAAATACTGTTATTCTATAATTTTTGATGTGTTTAATGTGTTTAATATAATGTACTGTGCGTTCTTACTTACCACAGGAACTTAGATAATATTGAACTATTTGGGCACAATAATAAATCAAAGAAAGGAGATTATGAAGAAACTCTCTCTCTTAAAATGTGTATTTGCTTCCCTTCAGGTATGTCTCTTTCACTTTTTCCCTACTCTTTACATTTCTGTGTAGAATACTTTTTTTATTATTGGACATTACGTGGTTTTATTAGATATTTTATTGCAAATTAATCAGTTCAAGTGCTAGAGATGTTGCATATTTCTGCCAAAATACCTATTTCTATATTCAGTCTGTACTTTATAGTTCCCTTAAATTGTTAGTGTCTTTTAAAAAATCACTAGTTACTGGATAATGAGAAAATATAAAGCCAATTATATGATTTGATGAAGGTAAAATTAGTTTGGGAGGGATTTAAAATTAATTTAAACCACTTGTTTAGAAAAGTAATAATGTTTTACCTTTCCTTGAAGGACTCTGTACCTCGGATTACTGTTTTATACATAAATACAAATATTCCATGAAAGCCCACTGTATGTTCTCTGCCACATGGTGGAATTAGTGGTGGGATACACAAATGCAGCCAGCAGATGTCAGCCAATTATGTCTTTCTCTAAACTGGTGTTTTTTGCCTTGAGTGCAAAATCAAGGAATCCATCTGGCTGCAGTAGTCATCTAAAAGACGCTGCAGTCCTAGTCTATCATTCAGTCAATGAAAACCTGCCAAAATTTTAATAAAGTATAATCCCTGTTTTATTTTTTACCATCCTCCATGTTCAATGTCCTTTGAGGGGAAACTCTGTACAAGACAAATGCTGTGTGTTCTCTACATTTTATGACCTTCTGCAAAATTGGTAGAAAGACCCATTCAGATTTAGAGGAAATATCAGCCAAGGCGGATGCCCTTTTGCCAAAATACAAGATAACATTGGAAGAGAATGGAATCTTTATCATTTGAATATAATCCTTTGGGCATTTACCAACAAAGCTAAAGTCAAGTAAACAGAGCTGCCTGATGCTCTTGGGGTCTGGCCTTGACTTCATCTTTGCTGCTTTACTTACCAGCCTCTCCTCTCACGCTGTTACTGAGTTATAACATAAGTAGCAAACCAACCAACCAAGCAAAGCAGTAATACCTTGGGCAACTTCATCTGTTGCCCACTAAAAGGTTTATCTGCAGGTGCTTTGGGAGGAGCTGGTGAAGTCGCCTCCTTTGGGGGCTCCTTTCAGAGGCAAGGACACCCAAAGAGCCACAAATGGTCCAGAGTATGTTGCAGCAGCTGTAAAAAGCACAGATTTTTAACACCCTGAACATACCCTGACTATGCCCATTCCTCGCTGACAAAAACCTGATTGGAATTTAACACCGTAGCACTAGAGGGAATGGCAGGTGCCCTGCAAGGGATGTTTTGCTTAGACAAAACCACAGCATCCCTACTTCAGGTACCATTACAATGCAGTTGCAGTCACAAAAGTCATCCCAATATCTGCTTTCAATCAGCAACTTAAAACCCAAAAAGCCATAATTATAACCTGTCAGAGGAAGTGAACAGAGATCAGTGATCTTATTGGGGTTTAGGTCCCTGCATTAATGTAACTACAGTAAGCGTGGGAAAAGTTTTGAAGAAAAATTGTCCACCTTGTTGTCCACTCTGGAGTGAGGCTGAAAACTGGACTTCACAACCAATTGTAATCCTTTGAAATTTTCATATTCTTAATTCTGGAAAAGTGTATTGGGTGATTTATTCATGAGGCAGTACCATTGTGATACATTTTGAAAAAAGTCCTTTCCAATCTTTGACCACAAGTTTGTACATTTTAAAGAAATTTCTCCTGCCCAAATCTATTGTCAGCCTGCAGACATGCTAGGAGGAGTTTGGGAAACCATATATTGTTTTCTGCAATTGCCATTTTGTACATGCTGGCCAGGGTTTTCCAGGTCTGGGAAATGTTTTAGGTTGTATAGAGATGTAGAGATGGTCCTAGGAGATTTGTCAAACTGTGATGTGCAACCAATTGAATTTGGGTGACTTGTGGCTTCTAGAAATGCAAAACCCTTCTACTGGTAGCAGAGGCAGCAATGACAGCTGTAGAGAAAGATACTGTATAAAGCAGTTCAGCACAATCTGCCAGCTCTTCTTCCAGCAGTGGGAAAGCTCTTGTTTTTCCCCAACCTCAAGTAAGAGGCATGTATTTTATTTAATGTTTCCCATCTTCCTTAAACATTGGTTCTGAGTCTGTAGCAAGAATTGCAGAGAAAATGAGTGATAAAGGACACATATTTACCTTTTTATGAGGAGCCCTTCTCAGTGCCTTGCTTCACTAAACTCATGGAGGGGATTTCAGCTTGCTGGGACAGGTTCAGCTGCCTGAAGTTCACAATGGTGCCCTTCTCAGTAAGGCCCTAGAAGTGGCGTGATATTCTAAAGTAAGCCCCACTAATTTTTCACTGTCTGAAGTTAGCTTATTGGGACAGAGATTAAGAGGCAAGCACTTTTATAATGTGTGTTCTTTGTTTCTTGATAAAGATTTTCACTGCTTTCTTCCTAATTTAGTATTTTGTTTACTGTACAGGGGGAAATGGCAGTGGAATTAGGTGCATAAGTGTTCATGTAGGTAGAAAGCTGAAATGAATTTTACTAAGTTTAAAAAAAAACTTTTTAAAAATGTTTTCCAATGTAGAAAACAATGCTTCATGATAAAATAAAAACGAGGAAGGACAAGAGTACTGATAGATTTACTCAAACCCTGGCTGTATCTTGCATGTAATTTACCAGCTTCACATTTAAATCTGTTCTTTGAAAAGTAACTATTTGTTATATTCCTTTCTTAAGAGTAGATTGATCACCGAATATTGTGTACTATTTTAACACTGATTTTTTGTTTTTCCAAGTATAACTGCTGCAGATTCATATTTTTATCTGCCGTAGTGGCCTTGTGAAACGGTGAGTCCCTGGCAGGCACATTGTTTGACACACTCAGCTGGTACACTCAGTTTGCTGTGACACTGGAGGGGGCCAGCACACTGTTTTCTGGCAGGTGCCTTCTGCTCTCTGGAGCTGGCAGACAGCTCAATGTCCATGAGTTACCCCAATTCTCACATGCAGGCTTCTCATTGCACATTAACACCAGGCCACTATCGTGTTAGCAAATAACCCTGGTATTCAGTGTTTGATAAGCCAAATATTTGAACCAGGTGACATTTGAGCATTTTTACAGAGTAACACTTGGAATAAGGCAGGTCTCACCGTTGCTGGGTTGCTAGCAATTGATTTCTTGTCATGCAAATGGAATGTTATCTATAGCTGTGAAAAATCAGATTTTGGGGATGTCCTGAAAATTATTTTAGACTTATACAGATTTTGCACATATGTTGGAACATACATACCATTTTTCTCTATAAATAGATGAAAATACTTAGACTTGGCTGTAGTAAATATATATGCTTTGCTTAAGTGTGTTGTTTTACAGTTTGTACTTTGAAAAGCTGGAATCATTATATATGTTTCCTTGGTTTAAATTTCATTTTACTAGTGTACTCTGAAATTATGCCTTCTGCTTGACTCAGAGTAGATTGAGACCTAACTCCTTAATCTGCAGCCTTCTCTACTTCTGTTCATCTCTGTCTTTTTTCAGTTTCAAGTGTTCTTCTGTTTGCTCTACTTCTAATTGAGTTTTGTCCTCTACCAGCATCTAGTTATTTGGCTTTTTGGATCAACTTTTATAATTATAAAACTGTAAGATCTGTTTCACACAGCTGCCAACCATTTGCTCTAATCTATGGTTTCTTGCACAGTGTTACTTACAGATATTTATAAAGAGTGCTGTAAGTACCTATATATATATCAGAAGTGAGCAATCTAATTATACAGCTACGTCACTTTAAAGATACAGTGACGTGTGTGAAACTGGTCAGATTTACTGCCTCTTCATGAATTATCATCTATTGGATGACTTACTGTGCCCCTTGTCCTACATGGTTGCAGAATAGTGTGATGCTAAATTTATTCAGCTCTAACAGTTGGATCATTTTGAAATGCAAGGACTTAAACCTGCTTTAGTTAAACAGATATAACAATGTTATTGTTGACATATTAGAGAGAAATTTATATAATTATTCCCAGGTGGAAAGCAAGAGAAACTATGCTCACATAACCTTATAAAATCCTCTCTTTCCATTGTCTATACCAATTTGACTGCCTTAATTAAAGTGTACAAATTGATGATTAAAATGCATATAAGTTCACAAAAAAACCCCCCCAACAACAACAACAACAAAAAAAAAACAACAACCAAATCCTGTGCCTATTCCTTGGCAGGGATGGGGACTCTAGGACTGTTTCTGTAACATCTAGACCACCTCCTCTTTCAGGCATCTATCCCCTACAGACTTCACTCCCTTTGCCCACTGCACTTTAATTACTGTGAGCAAAGTGCTGATATCACATCAACCTGTAATCCTAGAAGTACTCCCTCAGTTGCTCTCTGTTTTCTTTCAGTTAACATGAACAAACTAAGCCATCTAATTAAAAACTCTTATTCTCCTAAAAATTCAATATGTCCTTCTAGCACAAAAGAAAGGACAGCAAAAAGATATTGGTCACATTTCTCTCCACAGTCTAGCAGAGATTCAGTCCTCCATAGTACAGGATCATTTAATTTCAAAGCTTTAAAACATGTTTAACCTAATTCATGTGAATACATTAAAGAAATCAGAAATTTTAATGCTCTAGGCACTCTGTAGCATTGAACTTCAAGGTGGTCCCTTAAAAAAAACATACCATTGATAGTAAATTTGTAGGAGGGGGCAGCTGGTTCTACAGATTAAGACAGACAAGAAGTCTGAAATGTCATGAGTAGGTGAAATAAAATAGTTCTCTAACTGACCTGACTAATAGGGAGACAAAGCATGGTATTTTAGTGCTCAGTTCTCTTGTGTCTGCATTCTCTGAGACAATGTTTCAAGAGTACACTTTTTTAGTAGGAGAAGGTGTTTTCAAAAGAGCATTTCACAAGCCTGATAAAAATTATGAAAAGGATAAAAAGAAATATCAGTTTTCCTGCTGTTTTAATCTGAAATATGAATTAAAAAAAATATTTTTAAGAAAGCTTACAATAAAAAATTTCTGAAAACATCATTAATTTCAGTAGATGAATTAGCATCTAGACTTTTATAATAACATCTCAATTATATGAAATTAATAAAAGTTTATCTGGTATTAAGAAATCAAGTTTGGAAAACCTGTGAGACCCTGATTTTGTTACCATATAGCTGTGATTCAACTGCTGCCCTGGGTGCTAAATGTTTTGGTGTGGGGTTGCTGCCAGCTCCTCATGGCACAAAAGGGGGTTCCTGTTTCACTCTGTCCCCTCTGCTGGAGTTCACACACTTGGAGCTTGCAATGCAGGTGGCAGCTCCCTCTACCTCCAGCTATCCAACTTTCCCTGATGTCACTGTGCTATGGTTTGAGAGTGGCCAAAGGCCAGACTCACTTGCCCTCCCCTGCCACAGCTGGGCAGAGGAGAGAAAAATTAAACTAATGGTTCATGAGTTGAAATATGGACCAGGACCAGGACACTCTGAGGGCAAAATGGACTCAAAAACATTATCCTCCTCAAAATCAGAGGAGGACCATGAGAAGTAAAATAAGCCCTTAAAAACACCTTCTTCCCCCCAGCCCCTCCCTCCTTCCCTCTGACAGCACAGGGAGACTGGGCGTGGGTTTTGGTCAGTTCATCACCAAGGTTTTCTTCTGCTGCTTCAGGAAGGGAGTCCTTCCCCTGTGAGCCTGTGGGGTCCCTCCCACAAGAGACAGTTCTCTGTGAACTTATCCAGTGTGGTTCCAGTCTCATGTGAATGTGAATTTCCCCCTTGGGCACAAAGTCCCCCCAAAACTGCTGTGGCATGGGTCACTCTTCCAAGGGGAGGAGTGTCTTCCAAAGACAAGCTGCTCCAGCCTGGAAGCAAGGACCTTTGGCAAACCCTCATGCTCTTCCCAGTACTGCTGGTGCTAGGTTTAATGGAAATTAAAGGCATGTCCAAGTGTATTCATCCCATTTGTATCCTGAGAACTGACATATAATTAATTTTATATAAGTCAAATAAGTATCCTTATGTTCTGAGTTATAATAACTAAATTCATTGCAATTAATTTGTGTACTGACTAGAAATGTGTTCTTTGCAAATGGCTTGAGGCTAGACAAAGTCTCATCTTATAAACAGATCTTTATCTTAATGAAAGATTTAAGAGTCAAAATGTCAACAACCTTATGGAACACCACGAGTTAAATCTTTTAGTCAATATTGCACACTGAATATGCTAACTTTTTTGTTTTCTTTTCTTTTTTTTCCCTTTTTTTTTTTTCCCAAGAAAACTGTAGTGGAGGAGTGATCCACTCATACTTGTTTTCAATTGCTTTTGGATATCCAAGTCATATTCCATTGGTACTGTATTTTTCCTAGATATCATTTGTATTTGTTAGGACATGTTTGAGAAGTCCTAACATATTCCCTTTTTCTCAAAAAAAAAAAAAAAAAAAAAAAAAAAAAAAAAAAAAAAAAATCCTATTATTTTACCTGCCAGACTGAGTGTGAATATTTGATGGACAATATAACTCCTTCTCACTTTTATTAGTAAAATGTCACAATTTTATTGCTGCAATTCTCACAACTTTATTACATTAATTATCACTATTTCACATTTAAATAAACAGTTTTTTTAAAAATAATTGTGAAACAGGTCAGAAAGTCTGGACAAACAGAATAATGACAGAAGTGTGTCCACTTTGCACTCATATGCCACTCTGCCATTTTTTTCAGAGACACATACAAGATTAATTAATCTCCTGTACATTGCCTTTAAGAAGAAATTACAAACTGTATAGCAAGCAAAATCTTGTTTATTTACATAAATATAGTATCCGGTCATCCTGAAGAGGATCAAACAGGAAAGGTTTTTTGCTCTCAGTACTTTAATGCCTTTTGGATCTTGAGCCCTCTGCTGAAAGTTGTTTCCAGGTGTGAGCCATTGTAATTGTAGTTTAGGAAAGGCTGAGATTTCCCAAAAGGTTCTCATGACTTGTCACACAGAAACTTTATCTGGTGCACACAACATTTGTGTTTTCTCTGCTTGTATTGACATGGCTGCCTTTCTTTGCAGAGTATTTAGAGATCTAATTAGCAATGATCAAGAAAATGCTCAGTGTTTGTGTAATGGAATTAAACAGAGTTCAGCACTTGGAAATCCATCATGTAATTTAGATCCTCACATTCCTTTAAAGTGACCTTCATTTGTTGCAGTTCTTTTTAACACATGTACACCAAGTGAATCAAAAGTATGCATTAAAAATTTTCCCTTAACTTCAGTAAATATGGAGGATTAGAGTATAAAGAAATCTGCCGTATAGAAGAATGCAAGAATACTGTCAATGGCTCGTTGTCCTTTTCTACAGACATAACTAGGAGAGGAAAAAGGAATTTTTAACACTTTTTGTAAGAGTAGAGGTATGAAGCAATTTGGTATCACATTTCCTTGGCAAAACAGCACCCAGTGTCAGACAAGGGGGTTGATTGTTCATCTGTGTGTGAGGGAAGAACATTGAACAGTGACTTAGCTTCAGTGGATGGAGTCAGGGGTGAGTGGGTGTACCTCAAGTATGCAGCCAGCTGTGAGAAAAGAAACAGGTTATCTGTCTTCTGCTTTAGTGAAGCACAACAAAAAATTTGTGCTTGTCTGCTTTTTCTTATGATCACTTTTATGTAGTCATGGATCCAAACTGTTTCATATCTTAAAATAGACCCCAATGATCTTCTTTACCTAGAGTTGTACATCCTCATACTTCTCATGCTAGCATCTGAAAGCATTGGATGTTTCAAATTAAGCTCATACCTGTCAAAAATTTATAGAACAGGTGATTTTCCTCTGAATGAAACCAAACATACTCACTCCTCACACGCAAAACTGTAGTTTAACTAAGAGAACTAGACTGAATTAGACCAAACATATGAGAGATAAAGTTGGTAAACATGGTTTTGATGGCCATAGAAGAAAAAAAAAATTTAAAAAGTTGATTAAAACTTCCCAAGAAAATCAGAAATGCAGCCAAATCTGCGTGCATTTATAAGACAGCCATACATTTCAGTAACTTTTTCGTGCATCACTTCATCATTACAGGGACCCCATGTAATTTAAATTCATAACAGGAAACCACACATGGGAAAAGACATATACAGATACTTTAAAAAGGTTGTACAAAGAAGTAAAATTATATCAGTGAGTCCGTTACCTACATCTCTTATATAGCATCTTGTCCTCTCTTTGCTTCATGACTATTGGTTTAGTTCTGTTTTAAAGAATAACAACACAGAAAATTAGTTATGCTTGAATATCATCAGACATGCCTAAAGATATTGAAAATTAACCTTAGTTTCATAATAATTTTCAAAGCTCATTTAGTAGCCTTGTACAAAACATATATTAATATGCATGTTCTGGGACCCATCCAATTGAATATACCACTTAAGCTGCCTAGCAGACCCAGTTATTTGTCCAGGATAAAGAAATATCATTAAAATTACCTACAATTAGTTGAATTTTTTATGTTTGGTCATGATTTTAAACTCTTTAACTTCTTTCTCCTTTGTGTGATCTCATTTAATACATGGAAGACCTTTGAAGGAAACATGTCTGTTCAGGAAATATGATACTCAATTCTTCTCCGAATGTCATTAATAATCATGTCCTACTCTCAAACAAATGCTTTACGCTTTATACAAGTGTTCCTTCTGAACCAAGGGATGTATTCAATACAACTGAACATTTCAATGTACTGTGTTTTGTTTTGAGCCAGAGACCAGATTAATTAAGCTTTAGTTCTGAACTGTTTCCCAATAAGACAAAAGTACTACCAAACCCAATCTCCTGGAGAACTTTGAAATGTTAGAGGCAAAAGATATACTTACTCATGTTTGCTGCACAAGGCAATTTGAATTTGATTTCAAAAGAGTTAGATAGAGACAATATTAAACATTAGGCCATTATTAGGCATTATGTTTACTATTATCCATATAATATTATATTCAACTTTAATGTGTGGTAATACATTCTGTACTAATTACCTTTCTGCTCACTTTTACGACCCTTGTCAGAGTTTTATCTGGACATCTTGTAATCATTAATGGGCTTTTTCTTTACTTAGCAGCTGAAAGGTAGGGACATAATAGGCTCCAAAACAATAAGAATGGAGATAGGGAAGACCATGACTTATAAAGTTAAATAACTTCTGTCACACAGAAGTGAGCTACAATTTGAAATTATATATCTAGAGTATAAGCCTCTAGTCTAGTCACTAATTTATACTTCGTTTATTTATTGTTGATCACTTTATTATTAGTTTTATCATATTTTTGTATTGTTCAATTTATTATATTTTTGTATTCCATATATATTTTATATATATATATATATTTATTTATATATTATATATTTTATAAGTATTGTATTGTTTATATTTTATTTTATTGGTATATAATATTGTATTTTATTATATTTTTATAGTTTTATTGATTCACTTTGTTATTGTTTGCTTATTTGATCAAAAATTATTGAATGACAAGATTTATTCTTTTGTTTAGTGATTAGTTTCATTATTGCTTTTGGTGTACATTTTTCTCTTTTAAAAGCAGAAGATATATTTTACTAGATGTTTCAGTTGAAACCATAAGATAGTAATTGCCAGTATTTGCTTTGCATTCCTCAAACATCATTACTGCAATTTTCCCTAACATCTCCTTAGGCCTCCACAAGTTTTTCAAAATATTTTCTCGTAGTTTAATAAATTTATTTTTTAGTAATACCCTAAAAAGTATGGGATGAAAAGTGGACAGGTTTTCTTATGTGTATATGTTACATTTCCCAAAATACTTTCTTTTTTCACAAAAAACATTATATTTATTTTATTTTATTCATGCTAGAAGACTGGGTATAGATGAAGAAATACTAAATATTCATGTATTTTAACACCTTTCGAGAAAACAAGGTCACTAAAGAACAGATCTCAACAACTCTACCCAGTTTTGTCTTTCATAAAACTTGAATAACAATTAGTTAAAGAAGTCATTGAAGTCTACAGCACTCATTGGCTCCAAAAGACTTCTTAATACCATAGTGAAAATTAATCAAAATACTAAAACATGTTCTCCCTGAAGATGTGGTTCTTTTTCTCTTTCGGGAGAGCCTAGTATGCAATCACTATTTGAGGGCTAAATTCTGAAGGAAATAAGTTTCAAATAGACAAATGTGGGAGACAATGGAAGAAAAAAGATATAAATTTCCAGACATATTTTGGACAGTGGGGGAAATTCGCACCTCTACTCACTTTCTGGAAGATTCAACTGTGTCCTCCAAGCCTGATGAAGATTCTCCATGTTTTTTTTTCCATTCCAATTAGAAGCCCTCATGAAGTTTTCCATTCACATTTTACCAAGGACTTTGGAACCACTGGATATCTGGAAAAGCAATCTAAGAAAGTGTCAGCTTCAATCATAATGTGGCAAGGATCACTATCAACCACTGGCCTTGGGGAGCATATATGGACTTATAAATTCTAAAGTGGTCAAAATTCTTCAGACTCTAATTCAGTATTTTGAGCATGATATTCATCTTTGATGGAATGATAAGTGTCTCTTTTACTCATTTGGCTAAGATTCACGACTGTTGGTTAGACATACAGACAGATAATCTTAATTTATTTTTTTTTGGAGCTGTGTTCTTTCACATAATGACCCCTTTCATTTCATGTGCAGAAGATCAATTTGAGGTAAACTTTTGTCTTGCAAGTTAAGCTGCAAGCAAATTGTTTCGAATCACATATTAATCTTTCTCTGCTTTTTTTACCTTTTATATATCTATTTTCAAATTCTAACATAAGCTATCAGGTTGCATAAATTCAATAAATGAACAATGGAATTTTAGTTTTTAATGTGTTTCTTTCAAACTACAAAGTGTTAAAAGTTTAGACGCAGTTTAATTGAAGGAGTTAATTTTTGAAACAAGACATACCATAGAGGTGGTAGATTTTGCAGGCTGTATTGTCAATGCAAATCTATAAATGAAAATCAGATAATATCTTTAATTTTGTATTTTTATTTAACTATTGTGCTTGACTTTTGATGTGCACAAACTACTTGCACAACTATGTTACATTGGGTGTCTTCTTATCTCACCTATACTCTACCTATATCATGTAGCTCACCCAAATTTAATTGCATTATTGGGTAAAAAATACATAAGAAGGTAGCAGTCAAAAGAAAGACCCTCCAAACCACAAAGCTGTGATTTTAATCTTCCTGCAGTTGTTTAATTTTTCTGCTACTGCATTGTACTGTAGCTCATCTTGAGTATCTTGTCTTGCTAAATCTAGGTGCCTTCCCTAGTGAATTAATTCAAATTCAGGTAATAAAACTATTGAAAAGATTTTATTGAATTGGATCTCTAAGAGTAATATGTCATGTTTATGTACCAATATCTATGTAGAGTTATTTAGTCTCTAAATCTGAGAAGGTGTTTTTCTGACAGGAGAATTCTGACTGAAGAAACAGATTTACCCCAGGAGTTTAAAATAGGCTTTAAGTTTCATAGAAATAAAAGGCAGGAAAAAAGAATGAGAAAAAACATATTATAAAAATAGGCTTGAATAAGCCTGGTATTGCTGGTGAACATGTACAGACATGTTTTATTTGCTATTATAAGATTATCAAACCTTATGTTGGTCTCTAGTACTTTGCAGATAAATAAGTGTGATTTTTTTAATGCTTCTTTTTACTGCCAAATAAAATACTAGACTCATTGAATATGTTGAGTTGGCAGGATCTCACAAGAATCATCAAAGTCTAACTCCTTGCCCTGGACAGGACAGCCCCAAAATCACATGTGCCTGAGAGCATTGTCCAAACAGTTCCTGAGCTTTGTCAGGCTGGTGCTGTGACCACTTCTCTGGGGAGCTGTTCCAGTGCCCAGCCACCCTCTGGGGGAAGAATTTTCCCCTGATATCCAACCTACACCTCCCTTGACACAACTCCAGTCCTCCAGTTCTGTGTAGGTCACTTCTCAGTAGTATAAACACTGGGACTAAATCAAACAATATCTCACTGTGGGAAATTCTTTCAAACAAACAGATTAGAGGAGACCAAGGTATGTTATACAAACAGTGGTGACACTAGAGAGCTCATAGGTCATGAGATAAAGTTAAGATAAAATAGTACAGAAAAATCTCAGTGTCCTCAGCTCTTCCCCAGTTTAATCTTCACAACTGCTTCAGAAGGAAGGCAGGAATATAAATTTCAGTTACTGTAGTTTGAGACTTGTTCTGCAAGTCAGCCCTTCTGATCATATGTAATATCACTAAAAGTGCTATTTCTGTTCAAAGTGGTTTTGTTGGAAACTTTCTTGCCTATGTGACATACAGAGGCATAATTTTTCAAGCAGAAAAAGGTTCATTCTCCTGCTCAATCTTCATAGACAGGCATACAATTGTTTTAGTGAAGTCATAATTATTCCATGCTTTTCTATGTTTTAGTTAATTTAGAAATATATTTTAAATATAGTTCTGGGAGGAAAATTGTGACATTTCCTTTATGACCAAAAATTTATCTTTAACTTTTTCCTCATTACATCCAGTTATTGCCTTCCATCCAAATTACATACAGGTCACAGAAAATTCAATATAATTAGTTAAATAGAATACATTTTATTAACATTCTATTAGCAAAATTTAAAGTTGGAAAAAAAGGAACTAAATAAGGTTCTTTCCAAGAGGAAAGGTCAAAAATCTCTTGATATTTCACTAACCCAAGAAAAATATTCTGTTATGGAATCTACAAGCGAACAGTGATGTTCTGTATAATTATAACCTGCCTTTTGGTTAAGATGATTATTCTGATAAAGCTATAATTAAATTTTTATATTCTAGACAAAACTGTTTTAAAGAAAATAATCTTTATTCTTCAAACAATAGATTATTATGGGAGAGGATGCCAGATATTTTTTTCAAAAGAGATAGGAACAATATACTTGAAAAAAATAAGACAGTTTAAAGAAGATAATTTCAAAATATTTCATTACTCACAGCAAAATACAGCATTTTATTCTCCTTTTATCTTTTGTGGATTATTAATCTTTATTATTCTTATGTAACCTTAGTAACCTTCAAATTGTTAGTATCTGGTTTTTAGTCAACGGGTTCAAAGGGATGCTATCTACTGCTTTGTCTAAAATCAAGTGGTAAGGGGGTGAGAAATACTTTAAACCTAATGCATAAGACAAAAAAAACCCAACAAAACATACAAGTCATTTGGTTAAATTAGGGCTTTACAAAGGCTACTCCAAATTAGGCTGATTAGTGAAGGATTCAGAACTCTTCTGCCAGGTCTGAGACTGTAAAAGGTTTCCTAACCTGACCATATCTTTTTAAGGTCAATTATACAAAACAGGGCCCAGAATTTTTTAGCTGCGTGGAGCAAAGCAACCTCTAAGTAGCCAAAAATCTGCCCTCGAGACTTCTTATTAAAGAAACGTGCATTCTCTTCTGTTTGTCAGGATTTTGTTATAAAACAAATGGATTTGATTTACTTTTATCCAGTTTTATTGAAAATATTATTGATTTTTTTTTAGTAGACTTGTTTAGGGAGATTAAATATGAGCTATATGAGGAAACAAAATACATTTGTAACTCTATATGGTTTTCTTATCAAAATACATTTGTAACCCCTCTATATGGTTTTCTTATTTTATGCCCATATACTGCAGCTTCCTTGCTCACTCTGTTTCTGTCTCCCCATCTCCACCCTCTCACTGTGCCTTTAGTGGAAAATCATGTTAACTAAATCCTGTTAATCTGGTACTGGAATAAAAGTATGGTGAAAACTCAAGAGACTAATTCTGAACTGAATTTGATAGGAGTCTTGTAAGGATTTTTGAGAAGTTCATAAATATTTCCATCAATATTGTCAAATTTATGAGACTGTATTTTTACAGAACAGCCTTATTTTACATATTTCTTTATTTCCTTATGCACTTATTTAATTATTCTTCTCATTTGGGATAACAAAAAAGATAAATTGGCAGATGTTGCAAGAAGAAAACTTAATTTTCTTATGCTATATATGTTCCACTTTTCTAATAATTTTTTTTCACTTTTCTACTTTCTCTGATGCTAAGAAGTAAAAAAAAATAAATCATGTAAAGACCATTTTGTGATGTTTTGCTGCATTATTGCTTCATACATCAGTAAACTATTCAGAGCCAAGTTTATTTACCTTTCCCACCACTGGTTAGAGAGCTCAAGGTTTTAGTAAGTCTCTGACTGTACAGTAAAGCTTAATTGAATGCTAACACTGCATTCGCTTTCCCTACTCACCACCAGTTAAATATTAGAGGCTTAGAAAACATATTTAAAGCAAAGATAAGAACTAGGCAAAGGTAACTGCATAACAGCTCCCTCAGAGTCATAGTATTTGTCAGTTAACACAGGGTGATCATGCTGCTACATCCTGTACAGAAAATTTTGACATTTCAGAAATTTCTAAAAACAAGGGAAGAAAGATCCCATGACTTAGGACATTGTTCCTTCTTTTAACTATTTAGTGGAATGTGAGATCAATGCAACGTAAATATTTTACTGAGATTGTTTCATATATAAGTTCATTATTCCTTTCCATCTTTAGTTCTCACATTTTTCCTGGGGGAAAAGGTGTTGACAGATTTGGCACTGAAGTTCCTTGAGATCTTGTAACATGTTGTTGGACTGTGAAAAAAATTTGAAGGACTGGTTAATGTAGTGACATGAGAATAGAAATTCAAGTTTCATTCTCTTCTCTGATTTCAAGTCCTTCTGCAAGATTTCCTCTCAAAATATGAGTGAGAGCTCATATTTTCTGAGAAAACAAATACAGTGTGGCTGTCACTGGTCAGTCACTATCACAGAGTGCTCTCTCTTCTGCCAGAGTAATTCCTTTGCACACAGAATGAGGGTGGGGAGGTGGAGCAAAAACCCAAATGACATGATATTTGCTAATGCTAGGTAGTCATGTAATTTATGCACAGACAAATGGATTACAAAGTTATTGGGACAGACAAGGTATCAAAATTAGTACTCTGATTCTGAGTCCTTGAAAAAGTACTATATTATCCATTGAACACTATATTATCCATTCTTCTTATAGATGGCCAGTTAGCAAGGTGTCTTTTAATACATTTTCCTTTTTCTTTAAATGTAACTTCAATTAATTCATTGAGTTAACTTCTCAATAAAACAGACTTCTAAATGTAGGAAAAAAATTTAAAATTTTTATCACGCACATTCAAAAACTTAATTTGCCCACAGGTAAGAAGTCATAACAAGTCAACCATCACAGTGACTTGCTCATTTAGCTATAGGGAAATTAAATAATTTCTAGGTACTAAAGAAGCTGTTTCTCCCATTCAAACATACACATCCATGCATGTTCAGGTCTATCAAAACTAATGTTAATATTATTATACTTGACATACCATGCATTCTGAAGTTTTATTGGTTTCCTCTGTCTGACCCTCAAAGAGAGGTGAGGAAATTTATAGCCATGGTAAGACAGATTCAAAAGAAACTACTGTGAGCAGTCAGCTTTGTTTGTGTACAGCAAGTAAGAATATGTCTTTAATATTCTGGGCACTAATTTCTACTTGAATAAAATGAAACCTCGAGAAACAGCATGTAAATCATTCATGAATAGAGCTTTTATTTTCTTTTAACTTGTAGCTATTTACTGTAAATAAGGAAGGATAATCTCTCATGTAATGTGATCTTTGCCTAATTGTAATATAAAATGAGTATCTTTCAGCATATTCTGTAAAAAAAAAATTGAACCAAACTAAAATATCCCTCAGAGCAAATTTCTTGAAATTAAACATGGCTTAAGTGGATATTTAGTTCTTACAATACAGATGATCTGGAAGAAAAAAATAGTACTGATTTTTTTTTTCTTGGTGCTGAAAAATTTACTAGTTAATGATAAATACTAAAGACAGGTAAATTACACAGTTTGGATTAATAAATCAGATCAGAATTTAGTAAAAAATGCTTGATGCAATGCTTCTCACAAAGCTAAATTTGATTTAGACTCTGTTTGGGAAAAGTTCTTTAATATAAAATGGTACTAAATGTTCAAGTATGTATAGTGTTAACATTGCCTCACATAAGCTGCTTGATGCAGCCTAAAAGACTCTTGAAATAAGTTCTTTGGGATGTCTTGGGAGATAGAAAGGGATATCAGGTAGGATTTAAGAGAGAATATCACTGCTTTACACATAAGGTTGAAAAATTGAGGTGGATCCTAAAGGAGCTATAAGAGCAGTTCAGAGTCTAATAAAGCAACTCGGGTCTTAAGATCATAGACATCCTATTTGTCAAAATAAACATTAAAGCTAATATCAAATCCATAGATGACATGTGAACAGCCATCAGATTTTTGTGCAGAAATATAATTACCCCAAGAGGTGGGTTGAATTCACAACTTTAAAAAGTAATCATAACTGAGTATATCTATGGAAGATGTAGTATAGTTCAAATAGAAATTAGAGATCTAATGCAGAGATCTTCAGGGGTTCCTCACAGGCCTGTTTGTACAGGAAGTCAAGCCAATCATATGGGTTCCTTGGACTTTGAAGAAGATGCATAAGGACCAAAAATACCAGTTAACTTCAGCAAGTGATCCCTAGAACAATATTGTAGCTAACAATTATTCTAAGAGGCATGTAGTTTCTTGCTTCCAAGTCAAAAAGAACAAATACTCAGTTCATACCCTTTTGGCACAGGCAGCTACTTGGGCTTTGCTCCCTAAGGATTTTGGAAGCATTATTAAGATGTTAGAGCTATGACTGTCTAAAAGAAACCAGGTAACTCTTGCCCACTGAGGGTCATCACAGAACTGAGAAGTTTCCTTTTATTTTGTAGAAATTTCATTTATAAATACACAGTTAACTTTGAAATTCTCAGTCAGAGATTGCATGTATTTCTTTAATTATATTGTAAATTAAGGGATAGAATAATCTAAAAATAATCTTGGGTTCATCCCAGCAGGTAAAACTCTTTGCTGTTTCAGTTCAGTATCTGCATCTAGATTTAGAATAGAATAGGAAAGCAGAACTGGGGTTTTAGAAAAAAAAAACTGTGCAGAATTTATTCAATTATGTAAATATATGAAATGGTAGAGGGTGGTGGTTATAAAGCTGAGCTCCTGTGGGTATCTGAGTTGCAGCTGCAGTTCCATACTAAGGTGTTGAGGATTATTTGCTTTTGCACTGAGGGGGTTCCTGATTGCCCCAAAACCCTGAACAACTTTTTTGGTGTTAGACACAAGCTAGGAAAATGAGATACAAGAAGCCCACTTCATAATTTAAATTAATCAAGGCTCACTATCTCATCCTCAGGACAGGCGTCACAGTGTGACTCATACCCAGAAAATTAAATTATTCTTGCTCAAAGGAAAAAAAACATAGATATCCTCAGTCATATTGATTGCTGGGAACAGTTACTGTGTTGTGTTGTGTTGCCAGACCCTTTCCAGGAAGAAAGGATGAAGAGTCAGGCAGTGTGCTAACACTAGACAATATGAATGATTGTGACAGTGACTAAGCCTGTGTCCCGTCTCTGTCTCAGACAGAAACAGCCAGACTGTAGAGACCTGGTCCCAGCCTTCTCACAGAGTGTGCTAAAAAATATGTCTGTGACACATCTGCATGGCCATTTAGAGACTGTTCTGTGACTCCCCAGGAACAGCTCTTTGCATAGATATCTCTGTTCCCAGTCCAGGCATGTCTATAGTGAAGGAAGTCTGTGGACCAGAGCTGTGAGGAGCACAAAGTGAATTTCAGCCTGGGTGGCTCCTGAGATCTGTCACTTGATCAGGATCTAGCTTTGTCTTGTTGCAGGGAACAAGCTGTTGTTACAGAAGGTAGAGAAGTACTGAATATGTGAACAAATCCACAGCTTTTTGAGAATGATGAAATGTATAGAAGGGCACAGTCCTACAAGGCAGTTCTGAGAAGAAAAAAATGGACTGCAAATTGAACATGAACCATTGAAACAGACTAGAGGCAAGATTGGCAAAACTAAGTGAACTTTCAGTTCACCCAAACTTGAATAAACCCCTCAATTCTTTTTTTAGCAACCATGAATATCTCAGGTTGATATTCTGCCTGCTCAGCACTCTATGGCATGTGGTTAAGAGGCTTTTTATGCCCTAAAACCATTACCCAGGAAGTGCAACCCAAGTAATCATACTGCATGAGTGTCATAAGAAAATTAGCACATACCAATGATGTCATCACTCTTCATGTCATCTCTTAGTGGTTAGAAGCTCATTTACCCTGTTATGTATTTGATAAGGTTTTTAAAATCTGCAATATATTTACTAAATATATTTTATATTTAAAAAAATATAATAAAGCTAAAATAAGCTATCTGGAATTTGTTTTCATTTCTCTATAAAATCAATCAGAAATATTTTTGTTAGCTCACTTTTGTCTATAAGAGGCTGAGCTGCTTTTAAACAGAAGATTGGTTTGGTAATTTCTTGGAATGTTGTTTTATGGACTGTTGTGACTATATGGTCAGTTTCTTTATATTAACAACATACTAAAATATTAATGCAAAATCTTTGG
This sequence comes from Passer domesticus, assembly GCF_036417665.1. Taxonomy (NCBI): domain Eukaryota; kingdom Metazoa; phylum Chordata; class Aves; order Passeriformes; family Passeridae; genus Passer; species Passer domesticus. The sequence continues at coordinate 18,160,527 of NC_087476.1, read as the reverse complement.
GGGATGCTTCAGGGTTTTTTATTATTTTTCTTTTTAAAAATAATGAAATTTGGTACTTGCATTGCACTAAATATTTCAAACTTTTTTTTCTACGCATTTACATATGTGTAATGTAATATATAAGAATACTAGTTATAGCTTGTTGGACTGTTAAAGTTATGTGCATAATAAGCTCAGCTTTAAAGCACCAGGCATGTAGATAGGGAAGATTGTGCACCCAGTCTTGAAAGAGTGCAGCCAAAATTTTTGGGTTGTCCTTTTTTTTCTGAACATTCTGTGTGATTACTCACAGCCACACCACAGGTATAAAACCTGGGTGTGTGAACACGGGTTATTAGGAATGTGTAAGAGAAAGGCTTTGATAAGGAGGAGAGACCCTGAATGTCAATCCAATAGGTGTAATAGCAGATGTACAATGTTTCACTTATCTCCATGGTACAGTCCAACTAGATCTGGCAAAGAAAGGCATAGGCAAATGTTATTTTTTGTCCAGGATTTAGCTGCTACTGTCATGGAAAAAGAAAAGACCAAAGAGAGGAGGAGAACCAGCAGAAACACCACTTCTGTTTGCTGTTTCTGCTGTCAGAGGTGAGGACAAAGGAGAGCCATACTGCTGCCTTGGTTCAGTGCAGCACTTTCCATTCTCCAAATTTCCTGCAGTTTCAACACCCTCTTGGTGCTCCCAGCAACAAAATCTCCTAGGCTTCCCAGGATATACCAAACACAAAGTAGGCAGTAAAATCTCATCCATTTTGCTATCCTCTTAGCAAGGATGGTTGTCCTTTTGTTTAGGGAGTCAAGCAATACCAAATATCTTCCTTTCTTGCAGTAACAATAACCTAATCACACACTGTTTTTTCAGATACTAGGGAATCATGAAATCAAGCTACTAAAAGCAAGAAACATTGGAAGGCCTTGGTTTCTGTTTGAAGCTTAATTTTCTTCCCTTCCTATTGTCTGCAGAAACATTAAAGTACCAGGTGCAGGTTCTACCACACCACAAGTAGTTTATTGAAACACCTCTTGGACTGTTAGAGAAAACCAGTGACAATAGCTCTGCTTTTCCTCCCTCTTGGTTAGCAGCCTATTTGGTGGCTGACTGAGTACCTGTGGCTCCACAGTTTGTGGAAGCCACTTCCTTTTCTCTTGACTGTTTTACCAAAGGGAAAACAGAAGGAAGAAAAATAGCAAAGAAAGAATTAACACATGGTAAAGGTAAGTTTTCCCTCTGGGCTCAATGTGGAAAAAATATATTTACAATCTGTTGTTTCTGTTCATAAGAATTTTGCTATTATTTTTTGTCTTTTGTGTGTTGTCCTTGAAAATACAGCAGAACATGCAGCTGGAGATGTGGCTCCAGTCAGTGTTATACATTGTCTGCGAGGACATAAAAGTCAGGATATTTGCTTATCAGCAGTGACATCACTAATTATTGCATCTTTTGTTGCCCCAGTTCCATCAGTAGAAGCCAAGATTTTGCCTGTGTTAACAAAATATTCAGTATTTTATGTTTGATAAACTTTAAGTTTGATGAATTTGAGTCTCTTTGAAGTTCAATGATTTTCATAAAGGCAATTCTTTTCTTTCAAGATGGAAATAACTAATACATAGTAATTAGGTAATTTTTTTAAGGAGTATGGGAAAATAAACCTTATTAATGATTAACATTTTCTAATAGACAAACTAATTTTATTTGGTAAAACTCGTTTTTGGACACAAAAGTCTTTCTGAAATTCTAGGTTTATGTGTCATCATTCTCGGCCTAGAAATATGAAAGATATTGAACTCATAAAAAAATTGACATGATAAAACGTAACATGTTCATATAAAAACCACAGGCATTTTTATAAAGAGATATTTACACATTTTTCCCCTGCAGGTATACCATGAGGAAGTAATGTAACCCACTGATTCTTAAACTTATTTTTAGATTTTTACCTTCCACTCTTTCTTTTATGTTGAACTTCTTGTCCTATAAGGCAGTGTTAAGGCTACTAGGACACTTTAATTCTGTGTTTCTTACTGATACATGTTTGGATGCTTTTGTGTGCAGTTAAGCTTAGTTTTCTTATTTCAAATGGCTTTTCATAACTGTTGCAATGCTACTGCGAATTTACTCTTAAAGCTAAGAATATAGAATCATAATTTTAATTCCAATTGTTTAATTATGTCCTTATATGTAAAAAACCACCATAAAATGCCTGAACAAGAGTCCCTGAGACAAAGTCATCATGCCAAATTTCAAATAAACTTAAAGCTTAAAGTAATGACTTCAAAAAAGTTGAATTCCTAGTTCTCATGAAACTTATTCCATGCCACAAGTTTAATGCTGAGAATGGAAGATAAGATTATATTTTTTCACAAAAACAAAAAAGTCTGAATTCCCAATTGAATGCAAAAGAAATTCACTTTTACCTAAGGAAACATGAATAGACAGAAAACAGCCTTATACGTTTTAAATTTCTTGCCCATTCTCTACCTGGTGCTCTGCTTTAATTGATCTACATTCCCAATGCTTTTGTCAAAGGATCAGTAAACTGCACCTTCAGCAATCAGCAATCTATTCAGACTAAGAAAGTTTATGATTGTTTTAAAATACTGCACAGACTAAGTATTTCCCATTAAGTGAAAGGCTATTTTCCCTTTCTGTGTAAATCTATGACTATTGACCATCTCATAAAGGCTTCTACCATATTAAATACAGCCATGACAGTGCACCAACTGAGCAATCCATTATTTTGTAACACCAATATAGGCTCTGGGGACGAATTTATTGAACTTTAAAAGAGAATGTAATCAACAATCCATTTCATCTGGCTGCATAACACCCTTCTACCAATCACCAAGCAAAGTCGTCCTGTTTCACTTATCCTGTCCCATTCAATGAACTGTAAGCACATCTTTGCCTAATGATAAGGGCACTGGGGGCCATATATAATTCAGAGGCTTCTTGAAATGCATCAGCCAACTGTCCTGATATGTTAATCCACTCACTGGAGGCTTTCATTTGATCTCTAATATAAGTCCATGTTTGTAAGCTTCAGCATCATTATCATTATTGTAAAAGAAGACAAATATGAAGTGGCAGCAGCACTGGTACTAATGATACCTGAGAACTGGTCTTGCAGACTATGCAAGCTAGTTTGTACAGTTCCCAAGTACAAAAGAAATTAATAAACTTTTGCATAACATTTCAAAACTATACTCTATTAAGCTTTTCTTTAACTTAGTTATCTACATTTAAGAAATATATGTCTTGTTACTAGAAATTCAGGTAACCTTGAGAAAACAGCTCTCTCCCAGTAGGTAATGTTCAGTCATTTCACACAACAGAGAAACAGAAAGCAGAATATATTTGCAGAAAATTTAATTTAATTATAAGCTACTGTCTGGTCTACCAAATTAAATATTCTTCAATATCTTTTGCACATACAAATAGGAAAGAATGAGAAATTATTCTTGCAAAAAATTTAGGTCAATCAATTTTTTACAGACTTTTTCTTAGGCTAGCCAAGAGCTTAGTCACTAATGAAACCAGTAAACAGACTATCATGTTTGTAAAATAAATTGAAAGCCTCAAATGTGAGTTAAATTAAATCTATCTGTTCATATTCAGTGATCAGTACAAACTTTTCCAAAATGTTGTATGGTGTATTAAAGCAGAACATAATTAGCTAGAAATATTGCTTTTGTCTCCAACCCAGACTCAAATTCTGTGATTTATTTAGTCCAGCTTGTGTTACCCATCCATCAGAACTTTCTTTGGCTTCCTGGTAGATGCAGGAGATCTGAAGTTTGCTGATCAGAACAGTTGCAGACTTGAGAGCTCAGATGCATTATCATTGTAAAAGGAGGAATAGGCATAAAGGTCCTTTAAACTCTGTGCCAGTCCAGCCTAGTTTTAGTTGTAAAGGTGTTGCTTTACCTACGATCCTCACAAAGTCAATTCTCTCAAAAGAGCTTAAAATTGTACAGGCTGACAGCGGAACCCCTTCCCAAGGTCATATGCTTCCATGGATTAGGTGCATTACTATTCCTTGACATCCTCTGTGCAAAGCAATGGGACAGCCGGTGCAAGCCTTCAACAAATTTCAGGCTAATTAAGCTCAAGATTTTAGGGATGATGGCATTATTGATGCAGGACAAAGAAAACACCTTTTTTTTTTTTTTTTTTCTTTTGCTGCTAGGTGACTTTTAAAAAATCTCCATAAAGAATATAAAACCTTGATTGCAACCAGGACTAAATTTGTGCTTGCAGAATGTTTTGGGGATATGTGTAACATAATGGTAAAGTTGTTTTGCCTTGGAAAAGTCTGTTTATATGTAGTTGCTTTTCAGAACTTCAGTGTAGAACAAGACTCATTAAAATTTGTTATAAGTTAAAATAAGCAGGTAGAATGATTCATAAGGCTATAAGATATAAATTTCAATTTTGATTTAAATGATTGATTATTCAATGGCCAACTGAAATTGCCTTCAGATTGTGTCTTTAAAGTGTCCGGCATGTGTTGGAGCAAAATGCGCAGTGAGATTCTTCCACTGGCAGCAGTGAAGCACAATCTCTTCTCTAGCTGCCAGCAGAGGATGCAAGTTGGAGAACTTGGAGGCCTGGAGAGTGAGGAGGGGGAAAGGAAAAAAGGGCAAAGGAGCACTTACGGTGAAACCAGGCCAAGACTTCATCTGCCCTTTCCTGGGAAGTAGTTTTCCTCTCTGAGCTGGCCCTGAGGGACAAATCCAATGCAAATAAAATATAAATGCTCAGTTTGCGGTTATGTGCAGGCCCTGAGGAATGCCAAAAGACAGATGAAAGAAGGAAGGGATAGCATGATAGCAGTGTTTGAGCCTTCTGGCTGAGATCCACAGATGGGAATGTGGACTTTCCAGTAAACTAGTGCAGAAAATCTACAGCTTACCTGAGCTGATCCATCTGTAAATGAACATCTGCCTGCGCTGAGGACTAAAAATAGCTGGTTGTCATGCTAACTTTACTGCTTCTTTACTGATCTCGTGCTGCTGGCTACTGAATCTTAAATGTCTTAATCATGCATGCTAGGCCAGGAGCAGCCTGTTGAATTTTGGGCACAGAATTCCCAATCCCCTTCACATTTAGCTTTTGGATCAAGAGGTGTGTTGAAAGGACATTTCCTAATGATGTCAAAGAATCAGAACATCCTTTCTTGTCTACAGAAAAAATAAACAAAGAGATAAATTATTTCTTGAATCAGAGCCCACAGCTCTATGGCTAGTTATTAAATTCTGTGAGAAAAAGTCATTAATGATAAACAGATAAATTCAAACTCCTTATTGATCCAGTTCTAGGATAGGTATCTCTTTCTTGTGAATTTAATGGAACTTGGATTAGACTGGGAACAGATACTCATCTGCTCAGGCAGCAAAAAAAAAGGGTCTGATCTCCATTCATAGCTACCAAACAACTTAATTTTAAGACATTGAGGATCACATGAAAATTATTCCTGTATGTCCTAGGTACTTTTGAAGCACATTTGAAGAGAAAATTGTAATCTGCTACCAGTCATTCCACTGCAGCAAAAGTAGGCTAACTTCATCAAGTATGTTATTTGCTGTGAATTGTTCACTCGGCAATGTTACCATGGTTACAGCTGTGTTACTTATCCTCACATCATTATAATTATTTTCTGTAGTCATTATCCCTACACTGAAAACAGTATTTTATTTTTTTCTGATCATGCCATCTGCAACATGAATAAGAAACAAGGTTCACAAGATCATAAATATTGATACTGTATGCAGTGTGGCTTTGGCACTGACATTAATGTTCCTCTGCATAAGGGCAGCATGGCACTCGTATAAAGCACCTGATCAGCCTTATTTGGCTGCTATTGATTTCCCTACTGGTGTCACTGCATAAAGTAATTAATGAAGGCATCATAAAATAATATCAACTCTTGTATTACCATATTTGCAGTGTACCTTATCATTATTGGAAAACATTTGTTTAGATATAATTAAAGCCAACTGTATTAGGATAAATATATCTCATAAGAATATTAATGAGATAAAAACCAAACCAAAACAAAACAAATGTTTATACTAAAATTTTTTTGGCCTTTTCAGTTAGTTTCACTTTCCTATTATTCTTTTTCCTGATTGTTTGTTAATATAATGACCTCTCAGAGGTTGATAAATTAGCTTATTCTTCAATAACAAATAACTGGTAACCCAGAGATTTTGCATTTCATTGGAAGACAAACAAACCAAATGTTGAATGTACATCTTCTCAAGTGAAAAGCTTTTTTTTCTCCCTGGGAGAAAAAAAAAAAAGGAAGTCAGGATTCACCTGTATAATCAGGATTCATCTGTATAATTCACATTATACAGATATCTGACCTGAGACAATAAAAGTCCTAATGCAAAATGCAATAAGATGCTGAAATCACTCCTGAAATTGCTAGAAATGTTTTAAGTGTTGCATATTTTGTAATCTCATTGAGCAGTTTTCATCCACTATATGGATATCTAAGTTAGGATCTCCCTTAATTCTTTTAACTACTTACATTTAATCAACTGAATTCAATGTTAAATATCTAGATTGCTTAGATTGTCTTTATTGGCAGTGGAGGAGAAGAGTCATATTTGGATATGTATTTATATGTCCTAAAGTAGATGTTTGAAAAGTGTAAGTTTAACTGCATGCCAGAAATATCTATCTCCATCAAATACAAAAATACAAATACAAATACAGCAAATAAAAAAAAAAGATATAAATGCCTGAAGTAAAAGGAGACTAATTCTACCTATAAAATCTTCCTGTTCATAATGAAGGTGCTATTCAATCTCCTTTTTGTAATTTGCCTTAGCTCAGTCAGAGCTTTGGAATCACTATTGCATTGTTTATGTCATGTGCTTTTAATTGATAGGCCATCAACACTTACAGTCCATGTCTGTCTTTTTTATTTACTCAATCTCCCAAATTTGCAAAGATATTAATCTACTACAATTAACCCAGAGGAAATTTGATGTCTATGTAGTGAGCCCATGCTACTTCTTACTTCTGAAATTTTGATTTACTAAAAAGTTTCAGTGTTATATACAGTATTCAAAAACACAGTCACACAAATACAGTATGGATAAGTCTTATAGATAAGACTCTAAAACTGCTATTACAGCAAACTTCAAAAGCCCTCTCTTTGACAAGATTTACACTGACCTTATTTTCCTGAAGTAGGTCCAGGAGCACAAAATGAGGGATTTGGGAAAAGAATTACAACAGCAGTAATGTGCCTCAAACGTCTTCACATTAATACCTTAACCTTTGGGTGGACACAGTTTGCTAGTTGTGTTTTCTAATAGTGTACAGGAATAAGAGAGGGATCTAAGGAGACAGGTGAATTTTGCTGAACATAATGCTTCACTGTCAGTTCAGAAAAAAAACACGCAAGGCTGAAGATGACTCAAGAAAACTACAGTTTTAGGCATTCATTTAAGGTTACAAAAAAACCCCATTTTTTTCCCCAAATATTATTCCTATCCTGAACTAGAAGTGCCTTCATTCTATCTACAACTCTGACTGAGTTTCAAACAGATGCTTTACTTTGAGGAATCTGGAGTAGAAGCCAGATATGCTCAGAAAACAAAAATGAATAGAACATTCAGGTTCACTCTGCCTGCCATTTCCTACTCTGTAGAAAAAAAAATAAAGCAGTCTGGGAAGAAGAAATCTGTAATATATTGGTATGTCTGTCAATAATTTCTTCTGCATGTGTGCACCAGACCTTTAGTTTCTTGTAGGCCACTAGAAACAGACTAATATAGTTTCATTTTTGAGAGTCTGTAGAGCCAACTCAGTTATCAGTCATGACATTCCATGGACTGCTTGTTTTCCTTTCCTCAGGAGTCCTCAAACATGGATTTTAGTCATTATAAAGGGATATTTATGTGTACTGTAGCTGTGAACAGTTGTCCTCTAAAATGTTCAGAAACACAGGTGGTGCCAAGGATTTATCTTTAACTTGTGTACATTTCATTGGAATATAAATAAGCAGGTCAAGGTACGAGATTTCTGGATGAGGCGACAGCCTCAATCACCAGCAGTCCCTCAAGTGGGATCTTCAGTGCATACAGGTGCCTATTTCACTTGCTGCAGACACTGTCATTATTCTTGATATTCACATAGATCCATAATCTACTCTTTCATTTCCATACCTTTCTCATGCTAGAATGAAATGCAGCTGTGGTAACTTCTGTTCTGAAAATTAAAGCAATCTCCTCTCTATGTGTTTCCATTGAAGAGCAGAGGATGGGAGAGACTGGTTGATGTTTGACAAAGCCAAGAATATTTGCCCTTTGTTTTCATTGTTTTCGAGTATAATTTGAGAAGCCACAGTCTAATATAAGATTCTAAAGCCATGGTAACTTCTAGGTCTCCAAAATAAAACAATGTTCAGATTAACTATAATTCAGATATCCTAGGTGTTCACCCTCTCTTCCAAGAGTAATGGCCAGTATGATTCTGTATGTGAATATTTACATGGGAGTTCCATACCTTCCTTTCTATACCTTTTTTAGCTTTCAAGTGCTAACATATTATTTCTACACTTCTATCTACTTTAAATTGCATTTGGCACTTGCCAGGGAGGTAATGTGCACTCACAGTAATGGTCTTTGGTCATCATTTGTGGAAACCTTAGGTCTCTGTTGTTTAGGCAAATTAAACACCATCAAGACATGCCTCTAGATACGGGAACTCTCTCATTAAAATTGTTCAATTATTTAATTGGTTCAACCATTAAATTGTTAAATTATTTAAAAGGTTTTGGCATGAGTCAGTTAGCACTCTCCAAATACATATCAAGCACTGTTTTGGAATTAACTAAATCTGGAGACCCTTCTCAAAAGTAGTTTATCTGGTCATTCTTTGTTGGGGGCTAACAAAAAGCTCAGTGATAGAGGTTAAGATTGTGTGTCTCTTGTAAACGGATAAACTCCCTCATCTGCAAAATTATCTGTTGTAGCAAGTAAATTGTAAATTTTCTTTTTTAATGTTTTCACATAGTATATTTATATATATTAATTATTTTTCTCAGAATTCAACAATTAAATCCACTTTTAGAACATGTACCTGTTATTACAATACAGCATATTCATTTAAAAATACAAGAAGCTGTGGCAACAACTAGTAATTAAAGTTCTATTTGTATTAAGATTCTTACTTAGGAAGATAGATATATAAGATACACCATAGAAAGGGACATAAATGTGGTAGAACATATTTTAATAAATTGTGAAGTAATATTACTGGAAATTTTCTTCCAACAACTGCCCAGTTGTGGCAACAGCATATGTTTCAAGTTTAAGCATAATGCAATCATTATTTTAAAAGTACTGGGTAGGTTCTTGATTACTTCTTGCTTTTGAAGAAGGGTTTTATCATAGGCTCTGAAACAGCAAGTGAAAGTATTTCTGGAGTTACTTTGTGTAATTATTGAATCATTTGCAAGAACATGTAATTACTCTGCAGTACATCATTTTTAATAGGTAGTGTCTTTCTTTCACTTGCCAGAGGTCTGACTCTGTATTCCTGAAATTAAAAGATGATTTGCCAGTGTCCTTTGTGTCATTGGATCAGAACATAATACACCAATTCTTTTTCTAAATATGTCTTTTGGATAAGTGTATTTCTGCTAAGTTTATTTCAATAATTCATGGTAACTAGATAAAAGCAGATGTAAAATGAAATTTAAATGTAGAAGTAAATGTAAAATCAAAAATAAAAATAAAATGTTCAGCAAAACTTTTAAACTTCCTGATTTTGCCTTGGTAGTTTCTAACTAATTTTTTTTTTCCTGTCATTACTCTTGTATACATTACATTATTTAGACAGTACTCATGTTTTCTGTGCAGGAAAATAAACAAAGGAACATTGTCATTTATTGAAATCAGATATCTTTGGCTCAGGACAACACTCTATATTATTACTTTGCTACTGGGTGTCCTAGAGAAGTAGGTAATTTATGTACTTTTTCCATTTAACCATGTGCAGAGCTGGTTTTGTGAAGTCACAGAGTCTTATTTGGAATGAAGGGATATTGTTTTGGGATCTTTCAGTAAGTGATGATGTCATGGGACTGTTCAGACACTTGCTAGTGTCTGACAGAGGAGTTGGGACACCTTCCACCAGATCAGGTTGCTTAGAGCCATCCATCCTGGCCTTGAATATTTTCAAGGGTGCAGCATCCACAGCTTGTATTTTTCTTGTATTTTGTTTCAGAGAAAATATCTTTGCCATCAGAAGAGCAGAATCATTATTGTTCTTTAAGTTTTGGTGCTGCCTTACTTATCTACAATATGTATGCACCCAAATTAGAACAGCTAGAAGAACTTGCCCCTTCTTCTTACCTTTGTGGAAAACACTGGTACAGAGAAAGGCAGAAACATCTACTTAAAATCTCAACATCCTGGGAAATTCTCTGAATTCCTCTCAATCCACAACAGCTGTTGAAGTCGTAATTTGTTTGGTTCAGATATTTTGAGGTTCAGGTAGACCATTGTCTGTTTCAAGGAATGAGAACCATGCTTAATTGTATACATTCACTTCTCAGTGTAAGATTCTGCATCAGGAGTTTCAGGATACAGGCCTTCCTGGAAAATTTGCATTTCTCAGAATGGCATTAACCAGTGCTGAAATATTAATATTCAGATCTTATAGGCTGCTCAGACACAGCTCTAATATCCCTCTTTACTTATAGTATGAGCACTGAAGCTGCAAAAGCTAGGACCCATAACCATTACCCACAGCCATGTCACTTTCTCAATGAAATGTGGAGGGGTGAAGGGGGAAATCATATTTTTTTATGAGCAAATTTATATTGTGTGTCAGGAAGGTATTATAAGAAAGTGATGAATAATTGGCATAATTTGTATCTTCTGTAGCAAGGGAACTTCTGGACACTGCTGTAAATGAGATAATTTGTCATTGTAGTAAGTCTGTCCCATATAAACACTACTGTTAAGAATGCTGACACTGGTTGGCTGAAGGGAATAAGATTTTCAATGAAATCAAACATAAATTTTATTGAAGAAAATGTCATTGCAAATATAATTATTTTGTTCTTTTAACGGTGGATTTCTTTTAATGAAGTTTCTAGATCTTTAAAACTGTGCTGAGTTTAACCTTGTATATACTTAATTATGCAAAAGATTTACCTTGCTGTCCAGAACGGTGCAGCACTCAGGTGAGTGTTAGTAGGATTTTCATATTTGCACCAAGTGAGAATACACCTCTTAATTAAAAGGTGAATTCAGCATTGGTATTTGAAAGGTGTAATGTGTACCATTTATTTCTTTCACCATGATTAACCAAAAAAAAAAAAGTTCAGAAAAAAAGAACAAAGACTGACAAAAATCTTCCATCTCTGCAGGGTCACTTTTAGGTGATTTAATTATCAGTGGTTTAATTTTTAATTACATCTTCCACATCAGGAAACCAATCTATCACAATAAAAGAAGGAAGAAAAACCTGTATATGAATGGATTTAAAAGTTTCAAGTATACCTTCCCTTTCAGTGGTCCTGTCCATATAAAACTCTTTTAACCACGTTTTTCACTACTGCAAATAAGTTAAAACATCGGAGAAGCAGAACAAAACTCTCTTTTGAGAGGCAACAGAGAAAAATCTATTGGTAATGGCATTTTTGTAGATTTATTTCTACTCACTGCAAATGGAATGTAGCTATCTATTACGGTCAGATCCTGTTTTAGTTTTGATAGTGGGACAGCTCCTTTGACATCAGCTGAAATAGGTAGTGCTTTTAAATGCACGGGTAGTGCTACAGAGCTGCTTCTGCTTAGTCCCCTGTGCTAATGCAGCATCAGAGCCATTTATATGGTGAAAAGAAGCTTACTGGAGAATTGGTGCCAAACAAAGACAAATGACACTGCTGCATAATGTGAAAATGCATGAACTTCTGAATAGCTTTTAAATTGGTACAGAGAGCATGAAGCTTCTGATGTCTCACATCCATTTACTCTATTTCCTGGACTTTTTGAGTTACTGACTGAAGGGCATGGATAAGAGGTGGATATTGTTCTGTGGAGCCCTTCTAAAACAGTTATTTTTTAAGGTAACATAAATTAGACTCATTAATAACTGTGTTGTCTGTAACGCTTGTGAAGGTCCTTATATCAAAGTCTTAGTGTATCTGTGAACTCAATTAAACAAAAGGACTAACATCTGTTTTGTGTTTGCTGTTTTGTCTTCTCCTTGTTTGAAAATGAGCAGCATGGTGTGTTTGAGTTTGAAAGACATCCAGAGAAACAATAGGTTGGCCAGCAGAATTGAGAAATCAGAGCACAGAGTGAGTGCATCATGAGGGGAAGGTCACAAAGTGGTCCTTACTTCCCCTTGGAGACAATTCTGCAATGTTACACCAAGGTCACATAAGTCTGCACCAATACCTTTTCTAATAAAGAATTTTTTTAATGTCAAATGAACAAAGTGGTTTTGTTTTTTCTTTTTTTTACTGCTCTTAAATCAGTGTTTTGGTCCCCTACGTATGAGGACCAACTGAGATCTTGGCAACAGGGCTATACCACTTCTAGAAATTTTTTCTACAAGTGTATTTTCTCAGATGCTGAGATTTGCTCATGTGACCATGGTCAGAGGACACATATTGTCAGTTCAACACTGGCTGGAGTTTGGTATCTGCCAAAGACCACAAGCTTTACTTTAGCTGAAAGTGATAGAAGTGAGTGATGAACAATAGATCACTGCTTCCTGGTGGTAACAACAGTGATTGAGGGAAGAAAAATTGCTCAAGGGTTGTCCCAGAGACTTTAACATCAGTTAAAATGGAGGAATAATCATGGACTGTAGATTAGCCTGACAATTTGGAGATATATTCTTCCCTCTGCAAATGATGATAAGCATGGCTTCTGACTTTGAAACTATTTTCTCTGTCATTAACATGGTTCAAGCCTTTAAAAAAAATTCTTAGTCAAATGATCCTTTCAAAAAAGTGATTTGCTGATAGCATCCATCTTCTGTAGTGAAAGATAAGTGATGATAATAAACAGATGTAAATAAAAGCAGCTACCTGAGCAAACTTTTGAACAGTGAAAAATTAACTGATATTTGCTGTTTTATGGCAGAATAGCAGATATGATGACAATAAGACTTAGTGGAGATGTTCTGTTACTTAGAGAATAAACTATTCATTCTGCTGTCTTCAACTGGATTGACTATATTGATTTCATTCTTTCATTTAAGTTTATTTTTATCAAAATTTCCTCAAGCTACTTGACTATCTGTAGAGTGATATGTAAAAAGTCATCTAATTCTGTAAAAAAAATTTAAATACATGGCAATTTCCATCTAAATTTACCTACCTGAAGATCTATACCTGCTTACGTACCTTGCTGGAGCACATGGCTGGCAAGTACCAACTATTGATATGGAATATCAACTACTTGTGGAGAATATAGGAATTGTTATACAGAATTAAGGTATTCCCCAAAACAATTATAACACATTATATAGTTTATGTAATCATGACTGCTTTCCTATTCCCAGAGCATGAAACCCTTAATCTGTCAGTTTTCATAATTGGTTGTGAATATATTAATTTTAATTTTCTTCTTTGAAAATTAAGCGTTTTTAGTTTGTACTAATACCAAGACACAAGAGTGGTGCGTGTTATATAGGACAGGGACTAGAGGGTGCTTCTTGCTCTGCACATAACACTTGGAAGAAAGCGTTGGGAATGAGATTAGATGGTCTTCAGGTGACACTGGTGCTTTGGGGTTGAGCTTAGCCAATGAGTAGTGATCTTACATATGTGCAGCAGTACAAGAAACCAACAGTGTTCTGTAAGGTCAGATGAAGGCCAGAAGAGAGCACATTCTGAGCTGCAATGACTAGAGAGTGAACAAAAAAATACCTGTTGAGCAAGCTAAGGTTGTCTTTTTCTTAGCAGTCATAGCAGAATCACTACTGCCCCACAGCTTTGATTTACAGCAGACATTTCTTAGATTTCCCTTTTGTTCAAATAAACCCAAATATTTTTACCTTTTTTTCTCCTAACATCACAACAGAAAACATGGACTAGGTGCATGTTAAGCTCCTTGGCAACCATGGACACACAGAAGTGTGTGCATGTTGGCTGAGCCACCAGTGATGTCAAAACTTACAGAGCATTTCAGGTCTTGAAGATCACACATATAATGTCTTTTAAATATCTCCGAGCATCCAGCTGGAATTCAAATTGGTATCTTGGGGTGAAGCTTATAATTTTCTGTTTAACAGTGTTCTGTGAATACATCTGAGAGATAGAATAAAATTAGAGAATATTAATCAAGATGTAATCACTCTTTTTTAATGTATAGGAAAACTGAAAAGTAATATTCAGTGAATTTATGTGCACAAAATTAACATTTCTAATAAGACTTAATTGATAAAGTACTGAGAACACACTGCAGAATATTTTGCTTATTATTCACAGAGTTCCATTTCATATTGCATAGAGGGCAAGACAAGTTGTAAATAACTTCTACTTTGTAATGAAAACTCTCTGTTTAAAATATGAAAGTAGTCCCTCCCATTTAATGAAGCATATTCCTTTAAATAAAGTAACACTTGAATTACATTTCTTTAAATAAAATATAAATAAAACTAGTGGAAATAATTTTCCTCATTCTTTAAAAATAAAGGAACGCAGTTTTTCCACTGTATATAGTCAAGGCAGAATCAGATGCTTAGCTGGCAAATGAAGGTAGAAGAAATGTATATGATTCAAACTACTTTATCTGTGATTAATAACTAGATATCGACTTTTTAAGAGACCAGCAATAGTGATTTATTGCTGATAGTAGAAGATAATTATTGAGGGAAGGAAAGCCTTTGTAAATATTAGACTGCTATGGTGAATAAATCTCAGTAAGACTGGCCAATGTTCATATTATACATTAATTCAACAAATTACTTCTCGGATAAAATTAATATTAAAACTTTAAACCAAACTATTTGAGACACACTTTTCACACTTCTAGTCGTGTCCTACAAAACTTGTAGATCTCAGAATATGCCTTTTTCTACTCCTGGATATGGTTCTTCTCATGTCAAAGTCATTCACATTAATTTCAGGGAAAGCAGAACCTTGCACTTGAACAGGAGCATAAGTGAACTTCTAGAAGTGTAAAAACTCCAGTATCAGTTAGCCAGGAGTATGAGGCTGTTTGCTCAAAAAGTTTCACCAAACCATTTCTCTTCACCACCTGTACTGGAATGGATGAAGTGGGTGAATGACAATATTTACATCCCACCAAAGATCAGCTTAAATCACACTTGACTTTCTTTACCATCTTTTATCAATTCCATGCAAATTTCCAGATGTTTTAGATAGAGATATTCTAGCATTTGCCTTAGACTGCCTTAGATTGAATTTCTATACTTACAATTTCTGATTCACAATTTCTGTCGGTGGCATAAGTAAAATTCTCAAATATTTCTCCTCGGGATATTGTTCATAATGACTTGTCTTCTAAAATTTTGAAGTTTTGATGTTTTGTTTTCAACTATTCTGTTTATCCAAGGCAAATTGAAAATGCTCACTCTTTTTCAGCAGCAATTTTTCTTTTCTTGTTCTCCCTGCATCTCACCAATCTCCTATGCCATGAGAAAAAAATCTCCTATATTTTTATAGGTCTCAATGGCTTAATTGGCTCTTCTTAGAAAGAAATATAATCTAGCCACATGCCTTCACCCACAGTAGCACAAGAAAATGGAAATGCGTTTAACTATCATACTTTCAGAAATTAAAGTGTTAGAAATTGAAGTGTTTCATTTCAGGGCCACAATGTAAAAATGAGTCTTCTTGTTTTAGGGTATTACATATTTCATGTTTGAATTTTTGAAATAATACTCTGGCTTATTTACTCAAAACTTTTCGCGCTTTTATTTTTTTAGTGCAAAATGAAAGAAATAATATGGCAGATGAAGGAAAAAAATAAAAGATTAAGAACTACTGGCCATTTTTCAATCTGCTGTGCATAGCTGAAACATTAATTGCTCTCTATGACTATATTTATACCCCTCTACTTAACTATTGTGACCTCAGACAATTTGCAACAAAATCAGTTTATGTTGGATTTTTCATTCACAGATTGAAATATTAAAGTTTCAGAGCATATTTAAAACAAAATATGTTAAAACCCTGTGTTTTTTTCAACCAGAAAATGCAATAATTGAGAACAGCTGAATATACATTACATATTATTTCCAACTCTTTAATGAACACATTAAAGGAATTTTTATTTTTAATTTTTTTCCAGTTTCAGTGTTATTTTGTTTGAACTGTGTATTATCATTTGAACCTCACTGGTTTGAAATGGGAAAGTATTTGGAATCTTTCTGTGAATTACATAAATTTTAGTAAGCTTCAACTTTTTTTCTTTCTTCTGCAAGATTGTTGCAATCATTGAGAACACTGATTTTTCAAATGTTGAAGAGTTGAACTGACATAGTTCTTTAAAATTTAATGCATGTGAATAAACTTTGCTTAAAAAGTAACTGCAAAGAATTTATTTATATGTATCTTACACAATGTCGTGGTATTTATGAGGCAAGAATCGTATCATTATAGAGTGGACACTGGAAATTATTGGTTTGGCCTTCTAACCCAGAGTTCAGGATAAATAATAATTTATTTTCTTCCCTGCAGCGTATATTATTTTTTCTAAAGAAAATCTCATTTTAGGTACAGAAACTGGTTTTCAGCAATGTGATATTTTCACACGATTTTCTAGCTGGCTTGACTGCTTCAGATGAAGGTCAAGTGATTAGCCCAAGGTCACAGACTGAGTCATTGACTCAGTCAGATTAGAATTGAGGATTCTGCTTACTGGTGAACTTTATTCAGGGAGACAAAGATTCTAATATGACAGAGACATATTTCAGCACAGAATAATTTATTTTTTTGCTCCTGCTTAATAGAAGTATCACTATCTACTGCAAAACATTTTTCTTTATCCAGGCTCTACAAGATGCTGGGTATCCTGCTTTTCCTTTGGCTACTGACACCTTCCAGAAGTTCTGGCTTCTGCTGAGAGATAATCAAATATGTTTTGACTGCAGTGGGCTCAGATTCAGACTAAAATTGGTTTCATTTCCTGTGTCCCTGTTTGCTTCAGAAGAATAATTTTAGATACCTTATCTTCATTAGGACCAGTTGCTAAGGTAGATTAATTATGCTATTTGATGAGAGTAGGCAGTTAGGTGAATTATCTGCTCTTTCACTCCACTGTATCCTATCTCTCTCCTGTGTGGAGGCCTGGTAGCAGGGAATACCTTTGTAGCAGCAGAAGGCTCAGCACAGTAGCTTGGCTTCGGGTGGGGGAATGTGCAAAAATGCATCTCTTCTCATCCTGTGTCTGCTTGGCTTATTTTCTTTAGTCTCCTAGTTTGTTACTTCTTCTGCTTAAATACAGCCATGTCTTATGTCTTCAAGTGTGTGATGTGACTGGGCTGATTCCTCAGCTCATAAACTATAATGCAGCAGCCCCAGTGAGCTGGGAACCGCAGAGTCCTTTGGTCTGCTCTGTCTGCCTTGCTGGCCTATCCTGAGCTGCAGGGACTACTGCCTGGAGAAGGTGCCCTTGCCCAAGGGCAGGGGATGATGTCCAGCAGGAATCCCGCAGCTGCAAAGTTCATGTCTTATAAACTTCTGTCAGGTGTCTTGTTTTCTGTTAAAAAGGAATAGAAATACGACACCAGGTATTATATACCAAACTAAATACCAAACTAAATACCAAACTAAAATGAGTCATAACAGGACTGATATGTCTTTTAGGTTTTAATTGGCAAGAGCAGAGCACAGCTTGTTTCTGATAAGAATGTCAGCTGCAGTATTTTGGCGTAAAATTTTGTGGAAAACAAGAAACTTATAATGTTCACACAACCTATGTGCATCAGAGTACAATCTAAAATTTCTTTTAATTTACAAATATATATTTAAACACCATATTGCATTCTTCTAAGAGAGGGTTTTTTATTTCACTCATCCAAAAAGAGATTCCCTGGTGTGTGAATATAAATGTTATAAATATTTACTTGGTCATTTGATTTCAGCATATTGATGAAGTATGTGTATGCATAATACAATATAAAATCCTGTGCTGTTTGTGCATGTGTTCAGCTGATAAGAAATATGCTTCTGAAAAATTTAGATACAATATGAAAAAAAAAGTGATGTAGAAGATTCAGCTTTTAAGATCCAAAGAGCCTCATTCTCATATAACAGCTGAAGATTAAAAAAGGCAATAAATATTCCTTTAGGAATAACTTTTTTTCTTATCTCTAGATTCATTTAAGTAGTGTATAGAAAGTTGTGCCATTACTTAGACAGTATTAACTATACATGTTTTGTATACACAATGCAGACGAGATTAATATTTCCCGGTATTATAGTACAGAGTGAAGAGTAATATGTGTGATGATTTTGATACATACAGTATCAAACAGAGATTTTTCCAAGGGCAGTTAAAAGGCCTGACAATACCTAAAAAAATTTTCCTGATTGTTTTCTAAACAATAATGAACTGAGATATAGGTTAATGTATTGGTATCAGATATGAAGTTGAAATCTATATGATAATATTTTTCCCTTTGCACCTTAAGAGCTATTTGCATAATTGCTCACAGAAAGTACTGTTTGCTGTATGGAAAAGAGATTTTTATGTTTGAACTCCATTTGGATTTTCAAATATTGAAAACAGTTGCAGGATCCCTATGTTGAATTTATTTGCCATTTTTGCAACAGAACTAATAATGTTCTGTGTCTTTGATAACTTTTCCTAATTTCTGTGTGATCAAGGTCTACTTCACTAAATTTTTTGGTATTGCACATTGTACATCATGATACACATGTTCCGTTTATTTTGAGGTACTCAGGCAGAAAAATGATGTGGTTATTTGAGCCCACTAGGGAATATTATGTAGATTTATTACCACAGACTCCTGTTTTAAAGTCTAGTGGAAATTTAATTTCTGTGCTTCGGTTGCTCTTCTCTCCAAATTGAGGACAGCCCTCTTTACCTACCTTCACTAGGTTTTCTCCACTTAGACTGCAAATTCTTTGCACAATAAATTATAGCAATGCTATAATTTATCATGTTGCATTTGTTTGGGGGTTTTTACACCCTAACAAAACTACATTCAAGTAGATGCTAAAATACATTTGGTTTGTTGCCATTTAAAGTGACCTCAACAGGCAGAAGAAATGGGCTAAAAATAAAGCAGAACAAAAAGAAGTACACCTGGGTAGGAGTAACTCCATGTATTGAAAAGAACAGGGTAGCAAAATTATGGAGAGCAACTTGGAGGATATCAAGTTGTCCCTAAGCCAGCAAAGTGTGCTGGCAGCAAGGAAGCCTAGTAGCATGGGAAGGAGGTGATCATTCGGCTCTACTCAGCACTGCTGAGACACACCTGCAGTGCTATGTCCACTTCTGGGCTCCCTAGTAGAAGAGAGACATGGAGATATGGGAATGGGTCCAACAAATAGCCACAAAGATCATTAATGGGCCAGAACATCTGCAGAACAAAGGGGGGCTGAGGGAGCCTGAACTCTTCAGTCTGGAGAAAAGATGACTATTGGGAATATGTATCTAATGAGTCATAAAAGATTCATAAGGGTCCAGGTTCATCTCCGTGATGATCAGTGAAAGGATAACATGCGATGAACAAAAAATACTATACGGAAAATTTCATTTAAATACAAGAAAATATTTTTTTACCCAAAAGGTGTTTCAACACTGTTACAGACTGCCCAAAGGGGCCATGGAGTCTTCATGCTTGGAAATGTATGATGTGGATGTGATCCTGAGTCATGTGTTGTAAAGGATTCTGCCCTGATCAGGGGTGTTGGGTCTAGACCTCCTCCACAGATACTTCCCAACCTCTCCCGTGCTGTCATTCTGTCATGTATGTCCTGTCAATAGTGAGTAAATGTCCTGTCAGTAGTAAGGTTGTTATGCAGAGCAACAGTATCACCCACCTGGAGAACAATCAGTAACAAGTGTGGAAGTGCTGCAATACAATGTAATACTAAATTGTACCATTCATTATATTCATGTGTCAATATCAAATTTTAAATACTATAAATACACAATCCTTTTTTTGTGATTTTTTAAACCTTTTTATGCTTTAGCTTTAAAAGGTCTAGTGGGATCAGATAAAGCTGGTCATGTGGGCTTGTAGTTGTTGTGACTTTTGGTGGAGGCTTCCTTATTCTTCATATTCTTGCTTGCTGTTCCACTTGAAATATTTCAGTGCATTTCATCTTCAAACAGAAATCTCAGCACAAAATATAATGTCAGCAAATCTAGGTAGCTTTGCACTGCATTTTTAGTACCATATATAGCTGTTTTCATGTCTTAAGACAGTTGTAATGAATATAGACTTCAAAGAATAAGTATTTCCATCTTTTTTTTTTTTGGAAAGGAAAAAAACAGACTGCATACTTGGGATCAAGCTCCATGTGCTGACTTCAGTGGAAGTACCATTTAATCCACAGTTTTAATTATTTCTTTCATGAGGTCACGATTTCAATTTACTGTATTGTTTCCAAATGCCAGCACAAAATCATGCAATGATGGTTACAGTTAGAATTTCAGCAAATTCCGTGGTCCCAGATTCCTTATTTCAGTTATTTATCAGACTAAACTCCATCTAATCTGCTTTTACTTTAGCAAAGTCAGTAACTCTGTGGATTTTGAGTGCTGAAGTGGTTTCCTAGCGGGAAAAAGCACACAGGTGAGTTTACAGGTAAGATCATTAGGCACTAACTCATCATGCAGAGGTTTTATATTTTCACCCACTGTGCAACTGTTGCTTTTAAGTATTTCATGACCCTACAAGCCCTCTGAAAAAACCACCCTTCTGCAGGTAGCATGTAGTGGTATTTTGTGCTGTTTGACTATTACTCAATCCAGTGATTATAAAGCACGTTATTCCAGTTGCCTTCTTTATTAAGGACTAGAAATTCCCATCACAAGGAAAAGTTCTCTACCCATTGGCAGGTGTGGGAACAGAACATTGTACCTTTATGCTGCAACCTTGTATTATAATCAAAATGAAAATGAGAAAAAAAAGGAGTAAATTTTGAGTCCTGGTCCCTGACCACTGTTTAAAACAATGAGAATCAGTGCAGCAGATCAACGTCCTGCATTGGGCTTGCCCAGATGAGGGAAAGGCTACACAAAGCTACAAAGCTTTGCTTTTCCCTTTGGCACACACACACACAGACACACACGTGCACATGCACACAAAACTTATTTTTGCACCAAGCTGAATTTGCCATGGTGGAAAGGTCTAATCTGTGAAAACATCTTCACTGACATATGCGAAACATTTGTCAACTTCGGTAATGCCATTCAGGTTTGTGATGGCAGCAGGAGAGACTCAGCTTGTGGACATTTGAATAGCTGCATAATCCTCTTTCTGATATTCTACACATTGAGCAAAATGAAAGCAAGAGCAGTAAAATAAAATCAAACTCATTATTTAGGGTTTTCAAAATATATAAGCTTACAAAAAGTCTGAAGTATTGAGCAAAACTTTTGACCATCTTGCTGGTTTGCATTACAGTGTTGTGCTTTTTAAGTTAATTTATAAAAAACAATAGTTTTACTTCTTCATCTCCTTGGGAAAAAAAAAAAAAATCTGTGGTCTGTTTCTGAGTGATAATACTTAGAAAAAAAATGAAACAAACACCTTGATTTAATACACAAGCCAACAAGCCAACCAACATAAGGAGTAATTTTTCTTCTTCCACAGCTGAACACCATGGAAGACCATACTATAACTACTTATCTCTGAATTTCAATTCTAGGTAATGTGAAAAAACAGTCATATTTTAATGTAATCAGGTTGTCACTCTTTGTAATAAATGCTTCTTCAGTTTCTTCATAAGTGTTGCCATCGCTAAATAACTAAACTGTAGCTGCACACAGGGTGTGACAAAGTGCAGTTTTGGTTCCTATTCTGTTCTTACATCACTCAGTTTTGTGTGTTGGCTGTTTGATTTTGAACAAGATGCATCTTTGTAAACACAGGAAGTTACAAACCTGCACCTTACACATGTAGCATCTTACAGCAGGACATGAATGAAAAATTATTCATCTGAATTTAGGTTTGTTATGGTTTATCTGGGAGCACTAAAGGATTTCAAAACTTGTCAAATTTTTTACCATGGTTGATAAATTTCCATTCTGATTCTTTTTTTCCTGTTTTCATCAAAATGTTATTATTTCATCTAATACTGTTTGTTATTTTTACTTTTCATAGAGTTCTTAAATATTAAAGAAAAATGGGACAACTTTGATGGTTTGAAAATTTTTTAAGCAGTGTGAAACTTTTAATGTATGTACTCATTCATTTACTAAAATTGTTTGTCAGGTCATAACTAAAAGATTTAGCTTTTAGTTCTTTATTTATTGCAACACATATTTATTGAAAACAATGCAAAATATAAATGCCATGGTACTTTTGATCATAATTCAAAAATATTAAGTTGCAGTTTACACAGGAAGAATATATTTAGAACATATCTAATATTGTCTGTCTTTTGAAAAAAGGAATTTGTACTTCATGAGGAAAAACCTTATTTATTAGGGAAAATGGGTTTTTTTCAGCTTTCTCGATTCTGTAGAAAGTGTATCCCACAATGGAAAAGGGGGATGTGGTGTTTGGGGAAGGGGAGGCCTGAGGTGGGGAAATCCCAAGGGAATGCCAAGACATGCCCAGAGCCAGCATCTGGCCCAAGAGCAGATGAGGAGGCCCATGTGTGGTGGGCAGGGGTAACAGCAGCCACCACCTCCCGCCACACACATCAGGAATCCCAAAGGATTGCAAGTGCCCTGTAGCACAAATAGTGACCAGGCAAAGAATGGAAATAGAGTAGCCCTGCTGAGAAGAGCATTGGGGTGTTGGTGGATGAAAAGATGGACATGAGTTGGCAAAGTCTGCTTGAAGTCCAGCAAGTCAAATGCATCCTGGGCTGCATCTACAGCAGTGTGGGCAGCATGTGGGAGGAGGGGATTTTGGTCCTTTATCAGCCCTCATGAGACCCCACCTGGAGGGCTGCATCCAACTCTGGGATCCCAAGCACAAGAAGGACAAGGACCTCTCAGAGTGAGTCCAAAGGAGGGCCAAGATGATCATGGTGCTGGAGCACCAATCCTGTGAAGACAGGCTGAGAGAGTTGGGATTGTTCAATCTGGATAGACAAGACTCATTGTGTCAATATATACAGGGGGTTTCTAAGAAGAAGAGATACTTTTTAGATGGGTAAAATGGTGAGACACTGGTACAGGTTTCCCAGGGAAGTTATGGATGCCTCATCATTGCAAGTGCTCAGAATCAGATTGGATGGATCTTTCAGTAATCTGATGTGATAGAAGGTGTCTCTGCCCATGACAGCAGGTTTGGACTAGATGGTGTTTCAGGTGTCTTCTAACCCAAACCATTCTATAATTCTGTGAAATGTAGAAATATGAATCAAAAATATTCATGAAAAAAAGAAAGAAAGAGAGCTCCTTAATTTTAGAAGAAGGAATGCAAGGAAAGATAAGGTATTATCACATTTGGTGTGGAAGAAAATAGGACCATTACCACAAGTAATACCATAGAGGCAAGAAGAACATGAAGCCTGGCCAACTCTCAGTGGTATAAATTCACTAATGAACAAAATAGCAACTGATAGTACTATTCACACCATCACAGAATATTCTGAGCTGGAAAGAATCATTGAGTTCAATCCTTAAGTAAATGGCCCAGATGAGGGTTGAACCTACAAGCTTGGTGATATTAGCACCAGGCTCTAACAAACTGAGCTGATCCCAGTGGCAAGATTGAAAAGTCTGTGTTTGACCCTCTAAGATAGAAATGTAACTAGAATTGTTAAATTAAAAGAAGATAATACTGGATAATCACTGAAGTTTTCTGAACGCATTTTCCCTGTGCCTGTGGTTTCCTAGGACGTGCTGTCTGCCACTGAGAAGGCTTCAAAGTTACCATGTCTCAGTTTTCTAGATTTTTTTATCCCCTTTCTCCATAGCACGTTTGTCATGTGTGAGATGGTTGCAAAAACTATAGTAAGCTAAAGGTGTAGTAGCCACTGAATCTGGAATAGGACAGAAGGAACTTTTCACCACAGTATATTGCCATATGAGATATTGTCATATTGTGCTGGAAAATTTTCAGAGAGCCACAACTATTATTAAAAGGTATCCTCATGCTTTAGGAAGAAATGACTATATTGTCAGCCCTAGCAGAAGTTATACTGAATATCTGTCAACAGTAAGGAAGGTATTTAAAAAAATGGGAAAACCCCCTTTTTTTTTTATTTTTTTTTTTTTTAATTTAATGAGACAAAGAATTATGTAGTTGGACTGCAGAAAAAATCAATGAGGATATTGATCCTATGGAAAAATTTGTCAGTTCTCTGGGTTAAAGACTCCAAGTTATATAATTGTCTCTGTGCTAAATTGCAACACATTCCTCCCAGATTTGTTGATTTCTTCAATGCTTTAACATTATCAACAGAGGACCTGGAGCCTTTGTAATATTAAAGACCTTAGAAAGAGATTTCTAGATGTCTGAAGAGCTACGTAAGTCCTTTGACTTTGTTTTGACTTGACAATTTTTTCTATCACACTCCACTTGGTATAAAGAAGCCTTTGTTTGATAATATGCTTCCTAAGGAAAATTAAACATGTTTTGTTCTCAAGTAACAGTAAAATCCTTCAATTAAAAATTATTTTCAAATAATTTAAAAAATTTTAAAAATTGTTGTAAAATGAGATTTTCTACTGTTGCTGTAATTTGGCTTGCCAGCTCATACCTATGAGCTTAAATAGAAGGCTAAACATGGTATCTGAGCGGTGCAAAAGAAACCTAAGCACTTCCTTGACATGTGAATCACCTAGTTCTCTGTTGCACAGCTTCCAGAAAATGCTGGAGTTTGGTGCTTCACCCTAAAGTTGTAGTAAGAGTGGAGGGAGATGGAAGAACTTAGGAAAATGACTGCTGGAAAACTCGGGTTCTTTCTCAGGCTGGGAATATATTATATCACGTAGAAAAGTTTATTGTTTCCCTGGACTGAAGATATTGTTTCCCCACATTGTTTTGTCCTTCAGGGACTGAAATCTTGCTTGCTTCCATGGTCAAAGAGGGTGACAAAGAATAATATAAAGGGAAACTCAGCAAAATAAAAATGCACCTTTTAGAGAAGGAAGAACAAGTTTGCAGGGCCTAAAACATGTGTCTGTAAAGTACTTTTGGTTGCCCAGGTGAAATGTTCTATTCAAGTTCAAGATACCATTATTTTGCCCTAACTCTCCATGATGTACCTGATGGTAACTGTGCTTTATGTATTGTTCTTGAAGAGGATGTCGGGTGTTTTTTTCTGACTTTCATTACCCAGAGCAGTTGTGGATGTCCCATCCCTGGAGGTGTTCAAAGCCAGCTGGGAACTCTGAGCCAGCTGCTCTAGTGGAAAGTATCCCTGCACATGACAGTGGAGTTGGAATTAAATGATGTTTAAGAAACCATTCTATGATGCTTTGACTCATCCCCTTTGAATGCCTTACTCTGAATTCTGAATTACAGGGTGGAAAAAGCAAAGTCATATGTCTCCATTTCAAATAACCCCAGCTGCTATATATGTCTTGAATTTGTACATGCTGTAGAATGGATTTCTAGCTTTCAAAAGTCTGAATGATTAGAATGTACTAAGTAAGAAGACAACTTACATGTCCTTTTCCATTTTGATTTCAGATTTTTCAGTATTTACCTGCATTTTTGTAATGGAGTCTGAGTTTATTATTTGATTTTGATAGATCATTGAAGTCTGTGGCAGGGGAAAAATTCTGGAGTATTAATAAAAAAGTTTATTTGCTAACAGGTTGTTACAGTTGCTATGACAGTTAACCTATGAAACCAAAATTCAAGCCTTCTGCACAGATTGACTTATCTTGTAAGATGACACAAAATTTTCTGAGTTAATTTTTTGTCCGGAAATTGCATGCCTCCTTTATGGATGGTTGTTTTCAACTGAACAAGTAAAAAGAATTTAATGAGGTGCCATATGTCAGGTCTGGAGTCAGATTAAAAAATAAATAATTAAACTAATTCTCTTTCTTATCAAAACAGACTATGATATATTTGTGAAAGGAAGCTGAATCTGAGATACTCTGTTTTGACACACTTTTGGAAAAATTTTGTGATTCAACCCCAGCCAGCAACTAGGCCCTACACAACCTCTAGTTCACTTTCTCCAGTGGGATGGGGCAGACAATAAAATTTTAAAAAATGGCTGTTTAATAGGTAAAATGAGGCCACATGGGCAAGCAAAACCAACTGAGAAATTAATTCACCACTTTCTGTTGGAAGGCAGGATTTCAGCCATCCCCAGAAAAGCAGAGCTCCATCACATGTAATGGTGGCTTGAGAAGACAAACACCATAATTTTGAATGTTCCTCCTCCTTCTTCTTCAGGGAGCTGGGATTATTCAGCCTGTGGAAAAGGAGACTCAGAGGAGGCCTTAATGCTCTCTACAGCTTCCTGAAAGAGGCTGTAGCCAGGTGGGGGTTGACCTCTTCTTCCAGGTAATTTGTAACAGGACAAGAGGAAATGGCCTCAAGCTGCACCAGGGCAGGTTCATGCTGGATGTCAGAAAGAATTTTTTCACTAAAAGGGTGGTTAAGCATTGGGACAGGCTGCCCAGGGAGGTGATAGAGTCACTCTCCCTGGAAGTTTTTAAGAAAAAGTTGGACATGGGACTTTGTGCTATGATTTACTTGGCATGCTGGTTCAGTCAAAGGTTGGATTTTATGATCTTGGATATCTTTTCCAACTTAATGATTCTATGATTCTCTTCATACAAAACACAAGATTCAAACTATAATGAATTCATTCTTGTACTGGGAATAAAATCAGTCACACATTTCTGAATGCTTGACAGGGTTTGAAATCCTTTTGGTTATGTATTGGTTTCAGGCATGTATTAGGATAACTCTGCTTTTGCAGATAATTTACAATCCACTGATTCCAAGTGAAAGTGTTTTACAAAGTATTTTTTGCACAAATTTCACTTCACTGTGTCATATGTCAGAGAATGACATGCAAAACCATTGGAAAAATCACATTTTCATAACAAAATTGTTGACAATGTACAATATGTGGGTGACTTGCAGCTATCTTTTAACATAAAACATCAGGGAGTACATGCTCAACTGGCAAAGTGAGATTCTGCCTATTCCCAATTCCCTTGAAATTTTACCTTTGTATATCATCTTTGTTTATCATTCCTGATGCTGAAATACTTGTCACTTGAGGGCAGGATCCTATTAGTTTATCACAATAGAATACACACACATATGCCCCTAAAGATAGTTTTGTAAGCGTAGATATTCAGAAAAACAGTAAAAACTTTGACTAGTGGACTCTGTAAGCCCAACTCTTCCAAAAAAAAAAGTCTCAAACCCCTGAACAAACATCAATAAAGGCAACAGAACTAGTAGAGTCTTGTTCCTGAGAATAAGTGTGATTTATGTCTGCATGCATGTCAGGTTGGATAGCAGAACTTCTATAAGATAATTATTTCACCAAGGACACCACCATATTCAGAAGGACTCCTGTTTTTCTGAAATGCTGGCAATTTTTGAATGGTTTTTGTTCATTGATTTGAATGTGTGCCCAATTAAATTTGAATCATCTAAGGCATTTTCTAAGTAAACTGGACAATTTATCTAAAGAGATTTCCAACACAAGTCATCCAAGTTCCCCTATCAAATATTTTTCTCCATCCAGTAGCTTTCTAACACTTAAAAAAAAAAGACTGGTGCATCTAGTCTGCATAATTTTAGACAGCTTGTTTTCTGTTTTGGTCTTAATAAATTATTTTTGCTTATTATAAATTCTTGGTGGTTTTCAATTTTTTATGTTTTTCTTCCAATTCAGTTACTCTATGAGGAACTGAAGTTAGGTTATTTCCTGTTATTGAGTCTAATCAGGAGTTCAAATAGGATCCTAGATTCTAGATAAATGAGACTATAACATCCTACAAAAGATTTTTTTAACACAGAATACAAAAAATCTAGGCAACCAGTACTATGAGTGCCCAAATGATTGGTGCAGATACCTGATCTAGTCTTGGATTAAAAGATCTTTTCATTTGAAACTGATGCAAATACAGTTACTGATACTGTAGTTCTTATGTCCTCTGTGCAGTAATAATTATATGGTGTAAGTGTTGTGTGTCATGACCATACATTATTTACCTAACAGTTTACTACTTTTAAGTTAGTAAAAGTTTAACAGCCCAATACCAAGAAATATTTGCATTCAAGTCCCCATTTTATACTGTAAAAAACTGCATATACACATTTAATTTTTTTTCTTTGCATTGGCCTTGCATGCCAATACGTTTATGATTAAGGTCTAAACTACAGTGTTATTTATTTCTCTGAAACAACTGTGTATAAAGAAATGAAGTCACTAAGTTACTCAGGAGTCAAGATTGACAGTTTTACCAGCAGGGTTATCTTGAGGGAATCAATCACAAGCTGGAGTGCAAATATGAGTGGGTACAGAATAATGGAACAGCACAGTGCAATATGGAATGTCTGCACACAGGTACACAAGTCTGGCTCTTCAGCAATGCTGCAGGTATCCAGAACAGCTGCATTATGCACAGTCAATCCAACATATCTGATACTGGACTTTCATCGTCCCCTACATGCTGAAGGCCCGTTTTAAGTTCCCATTTCCTCTTAGAAAATATCCTTTCCTCCAGAAGTATGTGGCATATCAAGTTTTTATTACTTGCTAATTCTATAGACCTCAGGCATGACACTAAAGCCATGCACAGGCATTCTACTTCTGCAGGATTTCATTAAAATGAGTGCAGTGTGCACTTAAGTCTGTTTAGTCTAAAAACGTCATTGCTTTGTCTTCTGATTCCTTGTGTATAAAAATGCTTCTCTTGGCATTTTTTTTTTTTTTAGTTCATTGTTGTAAGCTTAATAGCTTGACTCATTTGAGCCATTTTTCACATGTACAGGCATACATGTGCTTAGGTACTTTCAAGGTTAAGGTGTAGACATGATTTTCATACATGCCTTTTTAAACACTTTGCTGTAGAACATGTAATTTTAAATACAATCTGTCAATTACTTACTGTGTGTTATATCTATAATATGTACATTTGTAATAATGAGGTGTCTAGGAGTAAATTTTTTGTTTTGCTTTAAAATTTGTATTTCATTTTGAACATGGAACAAACATTAATTTATTAATTCTGCACTTTAATTCCTGTACAGTATTGTTCTTTTATTATTTTGACTATAAACAATATACTTATATGGGAAAAACCTCATTCTTTTTCTTCTACAATGAAAATCTCTGCTTCCAAGCTAACAAAAAACTTATTCCAGCCTCTGGGTTGTGATTTTCCAATCTAATGGATTTCTAAATCCATTAGATTCTTTTTTATACATTCCCAGTCATTAGTAACTAAAACTGTTTACATGGTAATTTATATAATATGAGCAGAGTAGGTAAAAGATTGCATATTGTTATTTATTAATGGTATCATGATATTAACAAGATCTTCCCATTCTACAAAGCCTGCATAAATGGTAATATTTTCCTGTTCAAAACCAGAATATTTCCCATTACCATATGACAGCTGAACAAGAACAGCAACCTCAGCCTCTCCTCATGTGATAAGTGCTCTCATCTCTGACCACCTTGGTTAGTCCTCCACTGAATTCCCTGCTGTTTAATGATTTCATTCTCACCCTGGGATCCCAAAGTGAGATGCAGTATGCTCTCTGTGTCTATAGAATGCTGACTGTACTCAGTGTGGGACTGGGCAGAGTGGGAAGTAGGAGCAAAGATCAGCTAATACTGAATCTGCTTCTCATCGCTGCAGCAATTTTGATAGGGACTCCCATATCTGTGCACACATCTGTAATGAAACTACTGCATACATATGCTTCTAAAGCCGTAAGAGAAGCACATAAATTTTTATGTCTCCCTTTTCTGAACAATATAAATCTTCAGGACAGCTAAAAGGCAGCCTAAGAATAGTATAATAAAGAGTAGCTGAATTTGGAGTTGTAAGAAATCACTAGGGATCTTGTTCCTATCATAATTTTTTGCCACTTTCTCACTATGTTTGTTCCATAAACTGTAAAATAAGGCTAATGAAACATGGTGTCCTGCTAAAAATGCATGGAGCACTTTCATTGACAAGTGCTATAAGATTGCTAGTGGTGCACTGAGCAGTCTGAAGATGCTCATTCAGCTTTTACAGATATGGTGATTTACCACCTTAGTCTGAGGATAGAAGAAATCTTGAAATTTCTAACATTCCTAACATTTGCTAGGATTTTTTCAAGCACGTGGATGGCATTTTAATCACACTGCTCATTTAATCTCTTATGTTTGTGATTTCCTCCTTACTGATGGAGCAGCTGATATGTAGAAATTCAATTAATTTGCTTTCATCATCTGTCACATCTTAATCAACCTTACAGGGAACATTTAACACAGAGATGAAAATGCTTGAATTCTGTTTTCCATTTTGAATAGAGAGTCATAGTCCATTAGAAAGCCCAGGAAGGTCACATGATTTTACCCAGGCAGATCATTCTACTACAGTTTTGTTGATGACTTAAACCCTTATTTAGTACAATTGATAACCATGCATCATTATTATCATGTCTAGCTTTTTGGTTTCAGTTTTCATTCTCAAAAGGTTGGGGTTTTTTTATCAACTAGCACTCTTAATGTTGAATAGAAAACTAAAAGATTACAGCTTTCTTTTGACAGGGGTAATATATATACGGACTTGCTTTTGCAGTGTATTTATGAGGTTAAATTGTCTAGTACTCACTCTTTCTTCCTTATTATCTCAACACCAGAGACCTTTTCTGTATGAGCAATGTCAGTGAAAAACCATGTATGGACAAAAGTGTTCCTGCACACGAAGTGTATAGATCTCTGTTTACAATTTAAATCCCATTTATTATATCCCAGGAGAGTCTAATTGGGATGTAGCATAGTTTATGTTTAACTTTCCTTCAAATAAGGAAGAGCTTTAAGCTTCATTAATTTGGGGATGCAATTTGAAAAAGTGTGCTGTCTAAAAACTTACCAGTGAAGTAAGCAGACCAGTGCTAATTAATGAAATAAATTTCAGAGAATCGAAGTTTTTAATTCTTCTCTAGTAGTTGTCAAATATATATACTGTTAATTAATAGCTGTCAATTTTATATATATATATATATATATATGTATAAAATCAAGATTGTCTTTCTCTCCTTTAACTGCCAAGATGAACCCGAGAAAGTATGGTGTTGACACTGTGGAAACTGGCAAAGGTCATGAGGTTAAAAATTCATGAGATAATTCAATATTTAAGGTCTCTAACCTTCTGTTCAAGTCAGAGTGAGCTATGTTATCAGACCAGGTTTATGAGGACTTTATCCATTTCAGTATTGAAAACTGCTTATTTGCAGGAAAATATTACCCAAGGGGGATAGTTTTTTAAAAAAATAGTTCAAAATTCAGTGTTTTCACTACAACTCATTGTCTGAAGTATGATCCACACCCAGTAAACAATGTAAAAGGAAATTATTTTAAGAGGCCCTATTTCAATATAGGAGGAGGCAAATATATATTAACACTTACCTCTTGGAAGAAATTAGATAAATTCACACTAGAAAATAATTGTTGTGGCATTCTGATAGTCAGGGAAGAATTCACTCCGGCACAATTTAGCAGGGCTTCTGCACTTGGATTCTTCATCTTATTCTTATGAATTTTATTATTCATAATAATAATAATAAATGTTTATGCTACAACTAGGTGTTCTTTTAAAAGATAAACCTTAGTTCAAACAGGACTAAATTTTGGAAAATCCTGTAGCTATCACATCAGTCTATTTCCACAGGGTGATTTTTTATTCTTTATGACACAGGAAAAATTTGTGCTGATTAAAACTGTGATCTTAATGTGATTACTTACTTGTCTTTACAAGATTATAAGACATAATCTTTCATTTTGTAAAAATTCCTGCTTTACAGAAAAGACTGGTGTTTGTATAAGCAGAGCACAACTTAAGCAATTATTTATATTAAAACTAAATAACTTTTAAAAGCCTGTAGTGTGTGCACATTCTAGTGGTAAAAATATATAATTCCTAAGTCCCAGAATGACACCTGCCATTGACATTAGCAATAGATGTGAATGTTAAAATACAAAAAGCTTGAATTTCAAAACAGTATGCACACAGGCTGCATTTCTAATCAAAATAAATAGAGGAAGAGGGGGACAGCCTAGTTTAAACATGTTTTTGTAGTTTCTATTTTTAAGAATTTTCAGAGGGTAACTTCAATTCACAGCAATTGATATATTTTCAGCAAATCTTGATGCTAAAGCATTGACATCTTGATGAACGAAAGATCAGAGGTTAATCAGTGCACTTGCCTATTATTTAAATATAAGGATTTAAATATATGTAATTTGCAAGTATAAAACATTAATAGCTTAATTTAAAGATGGCATCCACTGTAGAGCTAATAATATGAGAAACTACTGAAATATTTCTTGAATATCTACTTGGTATTTCAGGCATTTTTGTTTCAGGAAG
This sequence comes from Passer domesticus, assembly GCF_036417665.1. Classification (NCBI taxonomy): domain Eukaryota; kingdom Metazoa; phylum Chordata; class Aves; order Passeriformes; family Passeridae; genus Passer; species Passer domesticus. The sequence goes on along the minus strand of NC_087476.1, from coordinate 18,127,833 downwards.
CTTGTCTGCTTTCAGTGTTACTCAGAATATTTTTTGAGCAACTTAAATAATAACTTTTTTTCCCCCTAATAGTACTTTTTCCTTGCTTCTATGCCTGCATAATTTCCTTCTTATATTAGCTCTCCTTGATATTGCACTAGAGCCCTGATGCGGATAACTCTGAGCCTCCCAAATTCACTGAGGCTGTTGTCCAGTGTGAATTAGAACTGTTCATACAAGGAGAATTGTTTGTAGGACTGTGAAGGTGATGTGGGGAAAAGGAGCAGCAGGTTTTCATGATGGTGTGAGCCCAGCTAGGCGACAGCAATGCTCAGAAATACAAGAACACACTGCTGGCTGTTCAGTTAGGAGAACTTATTTTTTCCTGCATCTCAACATTTTTTCCTGCATCTCAACTTCAATTTAGGACCAGAATCTCACACCTGACATACTTTTGGAAGAAAAATGCCTTACAGTGTTATGTTTAACAGCCTCATGATCACAAATGTGGGCAGTAGTAACAGCTGCCAGTAGGTTTCTCGGACAGAAGACTGTACAATTTTCTAAATTAGCAGACATTGAGCATTAGCACAACACTTGAACATAGTTTCAGGCACAATTTTAAATAACTTTTCAAACCATTCAATGAAGCAGGAGACCTCTGAGAGTTCTTTACCCTTGCTTCTTTCCTTTCTGCTGTTTCATGCACGGAAACACGGCTATACAAGATCACTCAGGTTTTTTTTTCCATTTTTGGGCACAGAGGTGAACTTACTACCCTCTAGTTTCAGAGAATATGTGCCAGGTCTGGCTGGGATGGAGTTAATTTTCTTCATAGCAGCCCATATGGTGCTCTGCTTTGGACTGGTGTCTAAAACAGTGCTGTTATCTCATCAATGTTTTGGCTGTTGCTAAATATTTCTTGAACACAGTGAAGGATTTCTCTAATTCCCTCACTGTGGCCTCCTCCCTTTTTCCTCTTAGTGAGTGGGTTGGCAAAAAGTTGGGAGGGGGCAGCTGATCTGTACTGACCCCAAGGGATATTCTGTATGACAAGATGTTGTGGGAAAGGAGAATAAACAAGGAAAATCTGCTCCTTTTGCATTTGTGTTCCAAAGTCATTGGTATTGTGTACTGAGGCCCTGCTTTCAAGAAAGGGGCTAATCGGAAGTACTGAGCAAATTCCTCTGACCGCTTTGCTTGTGTGCACAATTTTGCTTTTATTATCATCAAATGGTCATTATCAAGATCTACAAGCCTTTCAACCTTATTCCTATTTTTACTCTATCCAGTGTGAGAAGGGCAAGAGTGAATGTCTGTGTCAGGGTTTGGAAGTTGGCCAGGATCAGTCTCCTCAAAGGTGTGTGCTGAGCTTTGGTCTTTGTCTGCACCTTTGACCCTGAAGAGAAGCACAAGCTCTTAGACCTGCTCTGCTCTCTCTTTAGTGGCCCTTGACAGGCACAGTCCACTGAGCTAATAGCTTCATAAAGTTATGAACTAAAATTATCATTATTTAATTTCCATAGAATTGTAGCCTTTACTAAAAGAGATGGGAAGTACTAAGGTTTGGTTTACTCTAAACCTCTGTTTTATGACTAGACATCATCTGCAGGATTGTCACCAAATCCCATTTTTGTAGTCTGAGGAGGATGCATGGATGTGGATGGTGCTGATCTTTAATTGTCTTTGGTTGTCAAAATAAGAGAAGAAAACCACAGTCTGCTTGTCTAGTTTAATATTTTTGTGACATTTTTGGGGTTCTTTGGTTTTCTTTCTTTTTTTTTTTTTTTATGACACATGTTGTGGTTACAGGGCTCCTTTATAGAAATGCACTTACCTTGTTTTCTATATGTTTGCTTGAACATAGAAAATTACACAGAAATTCATATTTCCTATCCTACCCATACAATCCTTGCTCTTGTTTTTTAGGCAAAGAACTACAAAATAAGAACAAAATGCAAGTGCAGTGTAAGCTTACAAGCTACACACCAGCCACAAGGCTGCTAATGCCAAAATGTTAAAACAAGCATTTGGATGCAAAATAGACATGTCTGCTGTTTGTTCAGATTGCTTATTACTGCTGAAAAATTGGGGTGCCAATTTATAACTTCTCAGGGCAGGATGTATTGCCACTTGATTCTATTAAATGACAAACAGATCTGTGGATGTCTATGAAATGTTATAAAATTGGAATCCTATGCTAACATAATTAGTATTGATACTGCTGTTACTATTCAACCTTATTCCGGGTAGTCTAAAAGGAAATTCCAAGAAAAGAAAAACACTATTGCATTTCCACATTACAGATATTTTGTATTTGTAAACCACTCAAACCAGTTGTCACAATTCAGCAGAAACAATAGGAGGCTAATATTCACACAGAAGAATCAGAGGGCAAAAAACTGTTTTAATTTTCAAGAAATATTTGCTCAGTTGAACTTCTTGTCTCCCTCAACAGTCTCTGCTTCAGTACAAACAATCCTGCATTTAAAAATAGACTTTAGAAAAATTATTTATTTCTTCTACTGCATTTCTTCCTGGTTTACTCATAAACTATGAAATTTGTCTTTGTTTTGACAGCCAGTAAAGGCCTATGCCTCACTTGAGTCTTGCAAACAGGATTTAGGTGGGCACTAAAAGTGTTCACAGTGTGGTCTGCCAGTAGCGTATTTGATCCTGCTCAAGTAAATCGAGCAGAAATACAAATCAGAGACTCTGCTGTCTCCTTGCTCCCCTGTTCCAGGCTCATGTAGACTTCCTTAGAAACTCTGTTTTCCTGTGAAAGAGGGTTATATTTTTGTTTAGACCAGAGACCTTTGATTTTGTTTCCAATGACATGTATTCCTCTTGAACCCTGAGACTAGCAAGTTTTATTTTGTGTTCTCTGTATACCCAGGTACCACAAGAAATGATGCTGAACAGGAAAACAAGGATTTGGATATTGCTGTCCTTAATCAGGCAGTGTTTCCAATTTGTTTCAACTTCAAGGACAGATTCTTTGGGTCCTGTTCAATAACCTGTACAGATTGGCCGAGAATGTGTTAATATTTTTTGCTATGTTTAAATTTGCTGAATTTCCCCAATATTGTCCTCACAGAAAAAAACCACAGCATTTCTTCTTATGTGCATTTTTTAAAGATGCAAGTTTAAGAAAACACATGTGCATTTTTATCAGTCATTTTTTGGAGAATATTCTTTAGGCAGATTGTTTTTATTTGAAAGTAAACAGCCACACTGCTGTTCAGTTAAAATCCATCGTCCCTGCCAATAAATAACGCATAAAAAGAATCCTTATTTATTCTAAAGACTTTACTAAAGAGACTTTATAGACTGTGGAAACATTTCTATTTAACTGGAGGCAAGAAAAAAATTGCACATAATCAAAAGTTCTTTAACTGGATCATAATGAATGATAAGAAACACTGTCATTTTATTAATAAGAAAATTAATCCTGTGGAATAGCTAAGTTTTATTTTGATAATAAATGAAATAAAATTAAGACACTTTTTATAATTTATGGAAATGCATTCCTCTTTTTTAAAAGGAGCAAGAGCAAAATGTAAATATCTAATAATTTCTTCTGAAGTAAGTAGGAAAAATGTTTGAAATTAAATGGAAGGCAAATATAATTTTCAGCACAATAAGCATATCCTGTTTTCTTGATCTAAATATTTCTTTATCTCCTCATTTTTTATGAGTTTCCATTTTTTGAGAAATACAACCCCTGATTTATTTAAAAGTAGAGTTCTTAAGAAAATTCAGAAAGAACTGACCTATACTCTTTCAAATACAAGTACCAATAGAAAAATGTTGTACAATAGTGAAACAATGTGATGGTTTGAAGATGAGATTACAGACCTACTACTGTACTGATATAACCAGAAATTAATCCCTATGTCCATACTGTTAACATCAGTAAGTCCTTTCTTTTCCTCTGAAATGTCAAAACTTGCAAAGTAGAAAACTTGCATATTATTAGTAGTAAATAGTAAAAACTGAACTATACATGAATATTAGGAAAATGAAGCTGTCTCTGAAAGAAACTGCCACTCCACTCAGCCCTAATGAGGCACATCTGAAGTGCTGTGTCCAGTTCTGGGCTCCTCAGGACAAGAGAGACCTGGAGTACAATAAAGTTCTTGGAGTGAGTCTAGCTGAGGTGATTAAGGGACTGGAGCATCTCTTTTATGAGGAAAGGCTGAGGGAGCTGGGTCTGTTCAGCCTTGAGGAGAGACAGCTGAGAGGGAAGATGGCAATGCACACAAAAAGCTGAAGTGGAGTGTCAGAGGATGGGGCAGGTCCTTCTGGGTGGTGCCCAGCAATAGGAAAAGAGGCCATGGACAGAAACTGATGTGCTGGAAGTTCCACCTGAACATGAGGAAAAACTTCTTTGCTGTGCAGGTGACTGAGCACTGGAACAAATTGTCCAAAGAGGTTGTAGATTCTCCCTCACTGGAGATATTCAAGAACCACAATCCTGAGCCATGTGCTCTCGGATTACCATCCTTGAGCAGGGAGGTTGGACTGGATGACCTACTGTGGTCCTTTCCAACCTTATCCACTCTGTGACTCTGTAAAAATCTCAATAATCATAAGCCTCATGAGCAAACATCTATTTTAAAAGGAATAAGACATATGTGTACTGTTGTCTCGCAGTTTTGCTTTTTGATGCCCTTTAATTTATTTAGCTGTATCATAAGACTGTATACTAGAATACCAGAACCATCCTTTAGTGATGACTCTAACTTCTGTCCCTACTAGTTAACAATAATTGGTTCACTGTCCTTCATCCTTATACAGCTATTTCTTTTGTGTCACACTGATTATTCATCTTTTTGCTATATAACCCAGCAAAAAATAACCTTTATTTTGGCCCAGGCCATCATAGTGACCTTCTTATTTTTATGTCATGGGAATTTTCTCTAATGAATAATACATAAAAGACAAATTAAATTAAAAAGATCTTGCTGAATAGCCTAATACATAGTCCCTGAAGAATAACACTATTCTTTCCCTCCAAGAGATTAGCTTTAGAGTGTGTGCTGATTTCCTGCAAAGGTTCTCTCCTTCCTGGCTGGATACCAGTTTAGCTGCTTTCCAGAACTCTGAGAAGAAAATCAATGATGAAAAATAATGAAAGTTGCAGTGGTAGAAGTGGGGCATAGTCTGCTTTATATCAACAAGTTTCAACTTTGGAGCTGACTTTTCAAGTTTCAATTTTATCCTAACCCTTAGGATTTCAATTTTTATATCCCAGAGAGAAGAAAAAGCTCAAGGTCTGCCTAGACTCAGGTGCATAAAGATAATGCATGCATACAGAATCATGTTTAGCTAAGGCAGCTCACCTACAGAGTTCAATGAAACAAAGAGATAAAAAGGGAACGTTATGTATTTCTATGAACAATTATAACCATCCTCACTTCCAACAAGTTTTCAGTAGTGCCGCCAAATGATCACCACTAAGAGACTCCTAATAATATGTAATAGCAAGGATAGATGAAGAATTCTTCCGAATAAAATTATACATATGTATAAACAAATTATTTCTATTCTTTTGATGTGTTTGTGGTCTGCTCTTGCTGGTTTGAGTGCTCTAATCCAATTTAATTTTATACTTTTGAGTAGTCAATTATTTTATCCTTAGCAGCATCTTAAACCTTCTCAGTTTTCAATATTGCCTTTAAATTTTCTTGTACATCTGGGTACACCTGTGCACACAGAATTAAAATTCTCATGTTTTCCTTTTCTGAAAACTTAATATCCAGTCAAAAATGTATTTTTTAGTTTTTATTACAGAGTAGGAATTACTTAGCAATACTGAATGCCTAGCAACATATTTGTGTGCAGGAGAGGTACGGTGTTCTGAACTTTTTACTAAGGATGAAATAAAAAGTCTGTTCTCACACATGGGTGGATATGAGATACTTCTGGGAAGGAATGTAAGACAAGGTTTGCAAACTTCTTATTCTTCCCCTACTGTTCCACCCAGAAGTAAGATGTTTTTAATGGAAGGACTGGCCAGGGATTAAGTTTTGGCCTTTTGTCACTGACAAGGATCATAGTTTTGGAGAGTATCTGAATATAATTTTCTTATCTTTTACTCACATAGCCAAGAGAGCATGTTCTTACAGGCAGGATGCCTTGTGGTTCACAATCGCAGTCAAAACTAAAATGCATAAGGTGCATTTTATTTCAATAAATCCACTGGAGATTTGCTTCTCTGCTTGCTCTTCATTGTCTCACTCAAACAGGTGTCCATACTCTTGGAGGAAGGATGGTAGCAGGGAATATAACCATTTCACTGAACCTCCCCCTGTAATATACTGGCTAGCTTGTATAAAAATATAAGCAGAGATTGGTTTGAAGTTAGGGACTAGAATTAAAAGTAGCTAAATGGACTCAGTTAGATCTGTACTATGGATACATCATTGCGTATTAAATATGTTGGAACAAGTTTGACAGTTTTTTTCTGTCACTCATATGCTGGGGTGAGCAGCTCTGGTGCTGGCACAATCAGCAGCAGAACTCTCCAGCTCCAGTGTGGTGCCCAAGGAGTTTTCCTCCACAGGGGACCCTCAAGGGGAGCCAAAACCCCACAGCCCGAGTGTGAGTGGCTGATGGGACACGAGTGGGATCAGCAGCAATGGTGACCAAGTCCCCACACGTGTAAAGCAGTCCCTGGAGAGCACCAGGACCAGAGCAGGCACCCAGAGGGCTCTTCTGGCTTGATGAGAGAGCAGCAGTATCTGCCTGGCAGAAGGCCATGACCTCTCTAAGCTCTGTGCCTGCCACAACAAACCAAGCTCCTCAGACACTGCTGCCCCAGTGCCACACTACAGGGTGAGCCCGGCCTGCTGCCAGCACAGCCAGCAGAGAGAGCAGCCCTGTGCGAGGCACTGCTGGGCAGAGGAACCCTCCTGCTCACTGACAGAGCTGCAGGAGGAGGGGACCTGACTGAGGAGTATTGGGGAATGTGACAGAGAGATACACAAAGACGTGAAGAGAAAGCTTCCTACCCTGATACAGGTCTTGGATTATCATCCATTGTGAATTTTTCAGCAGAGATGGTTGCACAAGAAAAGAAATCAAGAGAAATCTCAAGGCCTTGGGATGACCAAGAGGTCAGGAGTGCAAGTGTTCTCTATTCTTCCAGCTGTAGGGAATGATGAGTGAAAAATCAGGAAGAGACAGCAGATCCATACCTGGCTCTGAGCCTGGTGTCCTCAGTAGAATTTGGGTGGTTTTTTTATCATGGGTCAGTTTAAAAGACATCAGGCCTGCTAATGACACATACAGTACACCAGTCTCAAAAAGGTTAAAAGAATCTTTGCATAGGACTTGGCAAGTCTCCTAGAAAGAACTTTTAAACTAGACTGGGAGGGGGAAAGGGAAAAAGTCAAGATCAGTAGAGATCCTGGGATCAGCAGGTGCATGTTTAAGGGACAGAGTACTAGCAACGTCCTTCAATAAGGCAGGTATCTTACTGGGGAGTCTGTTATGGACCACCCAACCAGGATGAAGAAGCGGATTAAATATGCTACAAGCACCTGGTGGGTAGTCTCAGGATTATTGGCCCTTGTTCTCTTGGGATATTTCAGCTTTCAAGTTCTCTGCTAGAGATGCAACACAGCAAAGAGAAAAAAGTCTAGGAAGTTCCTGGAGTGTGTGCAAGTTCCTAATGCTCCTGGTGAGTGAGCCAGCCAGGGGAGGTGTCTCGCTGGAGCTCTTTTGCACAAACAAAGGACTGGTGCGTCATACGATGGTCAGAGGCCACCTTGGGCACAACAATCTCAAAATTATTGAGATTTTTTTTTTTCAAGCTTTGGAGAAGTAAGAAGGAAATCTTAAGAGTTCTTTTTCAACTTAAATGATTCTATGATTCTGTGGTAGGACTTGTTATATTATGTAGTAAGAATAATCTGTCCCATCTGTATCTTGTTGGTGTCTTGAACCAGAGTTATAACATAACATAAGGATGCTTCATTAGACAGCAGAATAGCTATCTGCTCTACACAAAAAACATTCGGAACTGTAAGTTGACTGGAACCCGGAACATGTGTTTTAGTAGCCATTTTAAAATGTTCCTTGCAATTAAAATAATAATTCCTTGGATTTCTGATATCTTTATACGTGTCGTATTATGTACTGGACATTATGAAGTTACACTCCCTCAAGTCTTTCTGTAAAAAAATCTACATCTTAGTTGCTACTATGAGAAAAAGCTTTTTCATCTATGTTATTACATAGATTGCATTACTTTTTCCATACCCTGAATGCATTGTGTTTCATGTATCCTGAAACAAGGAGAGCATCATCTTCCCTCCTGCATTCTGTGGCCCACTCATTATTTTACATAGTTTTATCATATTCCAGGTTTTACAACTTATTTCCAGCATAAGCAATACCACTGAGAGATAAGTAAAATTATTGGCCAGCTTGGGACTTGCTGGGTCAAGTTTACTGCCAGTGTAATATCATAACAACATTTATGTGCTAGGAATATTAAACGCATAGAAGGATACTTCAGCGTAATAGGTTCTGAAATAATGTCATGTTTTTACAGTATCACATGGGATATGCAGCTGTTGTAAAATTCTAGTGAGTTGATGCTGCACTCACCAAAGTCACTCTACCGCTCCCTTCCGCAGCTGGACAGGAGAGAGAAAATATAATGAAGGGTTCATGGGTTGAGATCTCTCACCAGGAGAGATCACTCACCAAACACTGTCATGGCCAAAACAGACGCAAATTAGAAATATTAACTGAATTTATTACTATCAAAATCAGGGCAGGATAATGAGAAATAAAATAAGACCATACAAAACACCCTCCCCCCACCCTTCCCCCCAGCAGTGCAGGGAGGCAGGGAATGGAGGTTATGGTCTGTTTATCATAGGTTGTTCTTGCTGCTGCTAAGTGGGAGCACTCCTGACCCAGCAAGGGGTCCTTCCCACAGGAGATAGTTTGTTGGGGACGAATAACGTACCAAGGACTACAACAGTAGGGTCTGGGCAGATCCATCGTAATTAGAGTGAGAAAGTGATTCACTCCCAGCATCCCCTACATGTATATGTTAATTATGTCTAAAAGTTCCTTGTGCTCGGTTAGATTATTGCTTTAAAAGTGTTGCAAATCTTTACATATTCCTAACCCCTCTTTCCTATTAGACCCTCACCCTCAGATTCCACCTCTACTCTGCCTTATATAAGTTGCACTTACCCTGGCCCTTGGCCCTTTTGGTGCATGCCTTAATGCTGTGTTCACCTTCAACCAGTTTGTTATTTTTGTATTAATAAACATTTTTCTTTTTCAGGTCACCAATCTGTGCCTGTCCCTCATTTATTTAAATGCCAAATTTAGAGACTTTTTGCCAATCTCTCAGGCAGTCTAGTGGTCTGTCCATCCTGGCTGGACCCTGACTGGCTGAATATTTCTCTATGAAATTCTCCAGTGTGAGTCCATCCCACAGGAAACAGTCCTCCACAAACTGCTGCAATGTGCATCACTTGAGCACAGGCTGTTCCATGGGGCCAAGAGTCCCACCAGCAAATCTGCTACAGTGTGGGCTCCTTGAGGAGCCTGCTCCAACACGGGCCTCCTCTCAGGCATCCACCTGCTCCAGTGTGGGTCTCCTCCATGGGCTGCAGGTGGATCTCTGCATCCCTGTGGATCCCCATGGGCTGCAGGGGCACAGCTGCCTCTCCATGGGCTGCCCCACGGGCTGCAGGGGAATCTCAGCTCTGGTGCCTGGAGCACCTCCTGCCCCTCCTTCTGCACTGACCCTGGTGTCTGCAGGGCTGTTCCTCTCAGGTTCTCATCCCGCTCTGCTCTGGCTGCAATTACATCTGCATAATCACTTCTTTTCTTCTTAAATGTGTTATTGCAGAGACACTACCGTCTTTTCTGGTTGGCCCAGCCTTGGCCTGCAGCATGTCCATCTTGGAGGTGCCAGGGATTGGTTCTGCTGGATACAGAGGAAGCTTCTGGCAGCTTCTCACAGAGGTCACCTCTATAGCCCCTTTGCTTCCAAAACCTGGCTGTACAAAGACAACGCATTTGCAAATTTAAACTTTTGTCAACTATTAGGTAATAAAAGAAATTTAAGGACAAATCCATGGTAATGAAAGTCTTGACTTTACAGCTGTATCTGGAATACAAATTATCATATCTTTGGATCCTCAAACAATAAACTGAGCTAAAATAAATAACATAAAATTAATACTCCAGAAAAGTAGGAAAATCTCTGTTCTTTGGAAAAGGACTCCATGAGCCAGCTGGGGCTTATGTTCACAAAGAGGACATGAATGTTCTTTGGCTAGAACTTTTGGGTAGAACTTTATGGTTGCTGAGAGGAAGAAGATGATGAAAAGATGATGTCTATGTACTGTAGAAGATGCAGAGGCAGAAATACTTGTATTACATTCAGTAAATCCTAATAATTTTGTACTAATATGGTGGGATTGCGGAGGGAGAATGATTTTGCTTTTGGCCTGAAGCATGTTCAGCCAAGTCTGATCAGAACAGGAGAGTCCCAGTAGGCACATTAGGACTTAGCCAGCCTCCACCCAGCTCATATTATATACCAGCACTGCCTGAAAGAAGACTCTTAGGGAAAAGTATAAAAATGTACTAGAAATTTCTCATTATTTCCCAGGCGCACTGTCCCACGCTTCATCATTTGTGTCTTCGGGATTACCTGGCTACCAGTGGTATCCATTATAGACTCTTCATCCAAGAATTTGGCTAATCATGCCATGAGTGTATGCAAATGACTGCAGCGGCGGCTGGCCCCAAAGGGGGGAGACAATCACCCCTTCGGGATGTCCCTGCTAGCTGTGGCCAGCACCACCAGCAGCACTGGGGGCGCTCTTCCGACCCTGGGTTTGGTCAGGAGAGCACCTAGGTTTTCGCCTTGAGGGACGAGGATCCGCAGTGAAAAGGCTGCTACCCAACAGGAGCGAAGAGACGGACTCCGGCTGTAGTACAGTCCAGATTTATTAGCTCCAGAAAAACTAACTGCCGAAGACCCCGAACTGGGGTAGACACAAGCTCATAAAGAGGGGAGGGCAGAGACACGGAGTTTGGTCTTCAGCCTATGAACGTGAGGGTGGGAATGAAGAGAGAGAGACAGGCATAATGGGAAAACCAATAGGGAAAGGTCTGGGGAGGGACCCTGGCCCCTGAACCAATCATTCGATGCCCTAGCTGGAAGATTCTAGACGGAAAGGATGGGCCACCGAGTGACGGACAGGGTACCAGGGAGGGACTAAGGAACTGATACATAGGTTGTCAATGGCAACGGGGAGGCGAAAAAACTGTATTGACGGGGTGATCAAGGAGAGGGAGAACCAGGGCAGAAACATTACAACTAAAGCGGTACACAGAACGAACCAATTTACAACTTAATCAGGCTAATGTATAAGAAACACACCACAACAAATGACCACAATGATTTGCAATTGGACTATTAATCATGTAAAGAAATTTCCATTTTTGGGGGGGGGATTTTATCCTTAATAAATTTTTAGTGATTTTTTTCTTTAGGTATATCTCAGTCCTAATTCACATGAACACTTACTGCCCATTCTCCTACAGACCTTATTTGATATCCTTTAAGATATTGTATTCCTCTCCTTACAGGGTCTGTTTGGTTCTGAGTCTGTACTATTCTGGATCCAGACATAAAGAGAAAATGGACTTGTGGCAGAAAGGCACAGCAGGTGAACTACTTTTGGGAAAAATGAAGGTGGGGATATGCTTTAGACTCACCACAAATACCTTTTAGCACTTCAAAGGTTGTGCTGTTTTTCTGAAACTCACCAGCTAACATCCCTAAAAACTGCTTCCATGTGAAGCAAAGAAAAAGAGCACACTTCATGTTATGCTAGACAGAATCCATGTAGAAAGCTCAGGTTAACTGTAGTTTTGAAGAGGTAGAATTGAAATATATTGTATAATAAACACACATAACCTTCTTTGTTTACTAAAAAAACCAAAATATTTTTTTCTGCCTGCAATATTTCAGTGCAGTGTTACCCCAATGTAAAGATTCACAATTAAGGAAATTTAAAATATTAACTTTGCTTATTAATAAAGTATCTTCTTCAAAATGCTGGCTATCCAAAATAGAGCCCATATTCTTCCTCTTTATAATCTCTAAGTATGTTTTCCTGTGTCATTGCAGCATTCATTCTTGTAATACATTTTTATTAGGGATTTCCCCAAGCTGTGACCTATTGTTTAAGTACTACTGTTTAATTACTAGTGTGGCCTATTGTTTAATCATTCATTAATATTTATATTAAATAAACTACACACACTGTTTAAAAGATTAGTCAGACAAATGGCAAAATTTCTGATGTGGTTTCATGATCAATGTCACAGCAGTTTAGTTGTGGGATTGCTTTTTTTTAAAATTAATTATTTTTTTCATGGAAGTTTATACATGATTTCAGGAAAATTTAATTTAATTATTTAAATTATTAAGTTATTAAAATCTCTAACATATTATTTGATATTTCAATTTTCTATCCATTTTCTATTCATTGAAATCAGTGATATGTTCCTATGGATCAGTAAATTATTTAAATGCCCCAACTCAAAGTGTTTCCTTGTCTCAGTTCAGAATAAGGGAATTTGGGAGTAGTAGTTCCTAAGTAGACTCAGGAAAGTGGAGTTCAACAAAATGTGCCAGAGGGAAGAAAAAAATCAAGAAAAATTCCTAGTTTTGGCATCTTCCAAGGGGTAAAAGTTGAATGAAGCAAATATCTAAAAGAAACTATTTTGACTGAAGACCAGGGAGGAGGACTCTATAGGAAAAGAGAAGAACTTCTAGGGGCTAGAAAAATGAAGGAATGAACATTTTAGTGTAAGACACACATTGTGAACTTATCATTGTGCTGAAAAATTAGAAGAGGACAGTCCAGCCTAGCAGAAGGGAGCTGAGGACTCTCACAATTTCATATTCTCAGATGCAGTGAGAAGCAACGTCTTCGCTCTGCTGTGGAATAAGAATTGGTATTAGGTCTCACAGGGCAGGTCATCCATCTTATTTCTCAAACCAACTCAGGTCAAAGGCCATAGGCTGTTTACATTAAAGGGGTTTTTGATACTTTGGGAATAATCAGCTTTCTGTACCACCACAAGTGAAATCCCATCACTAATGAGAATAAAGGGAAGCTGAGATAATATTGGGTACGAGTGCTCTATGAATGTGATTTCAGGGGACAGTTTTCATGCATCTTGCTCACTGGTTATTGAATAACTCAGCTTTTCTGATATGAAATAGGCCAACACAGAGTTCACCCTGCACAAGAATGACAAACAAGTTTGAAATAGTATTTTAAAAAGAAACTTTTCCCACTTTAAAAATACAAAGGGCTTTCTTAAAAAAAAAAAAAAAAGTGATTTCACAGGATTAAGGCAAGAAAGTATTTTAATTGAATATGTTTTCAGAAATTCTGGTAGATATAGTTTAGCTTTCTAGACAGATCTACAAAAATAGCAGGCATGAGATGATAATGGTCTGAAATTTTTAACATTCTTCATGCTTACTATAAATTCTTACATAAAATTACACTTTTGGGAAAAAATGGTTTGTGAGGGAATGACATGATTTATTTTTTTTTAAATCTAACAGATATTGAAGCTTATTTTGTGATTTTTTCACATTTTTTAATCCATATTTGAAATATTTGTGCTCTTTTCTGTAATGTTTTATTTGTGGAATCCACTGTGAAAGGATGATACACGGACTTTTACACTAATTTTCCTCACAGAACAGCTTATTAACAAAAAAGTAACCTGAAATCTAAACAGTTCTAGTTATCAAACAGGAACTTTTAACTTGGTTGGGACTGCTGCTCAGTTTTTTCACTCTACCTTTTGAATAAGATGTATAAATCAGAACACTTACTTAATGCACTTTATAAATTAGCAGGGTATGATTCTTCACTGTGTTTGATATAATCTGTTTGTCTATATTTCCCTCTCCATGTCTCTCCTCAGATTCAGAGTTGATGAGAAAGCTTCTCTGAGTTACAGAACATGGTCTAGAAAGGGTCACAGTGGTGTGTGCTCACTATCAGTTTGGTGACGTATCCTTCATATCTTGCTTTCAACAAGTTTTTATGCCTCTGAAGTATCATGCAGGCAAACCACTTGTTCCTGTTAGTGCTGATCAACTTTTGGAGAAATTTAACTGATTAGATTACTATTGGTACAGATACTGTGCAAGTTCCAGGGTTTTATGATGGAGACTGTGGATTTGAATATGAAGTAAAAGGGCAGCCAAGTTTTCAAAAATGGATGAAGAACTTGGAAATCACATTGAGAGGGATTTCAGGCAGTATTTGCCTCAGTATTGAATATCTAAGGTGAGCCATGGGAAGCTGGCTTTCCAAGGTTAAAATAATCTTTGTTTATACTGTCCATAGTGCATTGATAAATTATTGTTCTTGCATTAATTGTAATATTTTTATGTATGGGTTTCATTCTTACATAAAAGATCGTGTAGTTGAGTCTTAAGTGGTTAATTTGGGGGGTCAAAGTGACCCAAGCAAAGGATATTGAGATAAGAGATAGTTTTCGCACCTGAAAAATCTGTCTTTTCACTGCTTGTTATTTGTCTGGATTCAGGTAATTTGTATTTAGAAGATAGTTTATTTCTTTGTTTAGTAATAGTCAAGCAGTCCTGGCCAGTCAGATTGAGACATGTGATCCATCTTTATGGACACTGGCAGGTGCCTCTGAAGTAAGAGGGCCCAGATCAAATGAGGGTTTCCTTAGTGCATTGTGTCTTTCATACCTCCTGGGGTTCAGACACCCAACATGCACCTAATAAGAACCCTTATGTATAGAACTAAGATGTAATAAACATTTATTATCTTAGATTTAAGAATACACATTCATTTTTCCAGAAAAAACAAAAGCGGTAGTAAAAGTATGGAGTTAGAAAACATGCTTGAGAAACAAAAAAATTGGGTTAAGTCTTTCCTTGTTTCCCTCAAAGTGGCCTGAACATGGAATTATAAAATCATTAAGGTTGGAAAAGACCTCAAATATCATCAAGTACAAACAATAACCTAGCACCATTATGTCTGTCACTATACCACATCCTCAAGTGTCACATCTGCACATTTTAGAACACTTTCAGAGTTGGTGACTCCACCACTTCCCTGGCAGCCAGTTCCAGTGCTTAACCACCCTTTCAGTGAAGAAATTCTGCTTGCTCTCGAACACAAACCTTCCCTCGTGCAGCTTGAGGCCATTTCCTCTTGTCCTGTTGCAGGTTACCTGGCAAAGAGACTGAGCCCCACCTGGCTACAGCTTCTTTCAGGCAGTTGTAGAGAACATTAAGGTCTCCTTTGAGCTTCCTTTTCTCCAGGCTAAGCAATCCCAGCTCCCCTCAGCTGCTCCTCATGTGTCTTCCTCTCTGGACTCTTCATCAGTTTCATTGCCCTTCTCTGGACACAATCCAGCAGTGCCCAAGTTCCCACAAGATGATGATGTCCAGTCTTCCAAAGCCTTCTCTAAACAAAGATTAATGCATACTCTGGCATGTTGCCATCATTCTTATCAAATCTGTTCCTTACACAGAAAAGATTATAAAATTGAGGTGACACTCCTCCCACACCCATGTTGAAGGATCTCTCTGTAATGAAGTGGTGGAGGAATTCTGGCCTCTATCCCAGTTCCTAAAGCTGCTGATGTGTCTAACTGGAGACTGTTAAGCAGAAAATGTACAAGACGTCTCCAAGAGAAGAGATGACAATCCAGTATTTCTCTTTCTCCATCTTGGAAAAAGAAAGTTTCCTTCAGTGTCTTTCAAAGTTGCATTCTAGCAGAAGGTATCACCATAGATTTGTAGCATCAGAGTAATGCAGATGCTATATCATTTCCATAAGAACATTGCAGGAACTGTTAACTTAAAAAAGAATATTTTATTCCCTTTTAAACTAACAACCATTATGTTAGTTATGATGTTAAATTGTCTGTTTATTCAGAAGTCTGATGTTCCATTCTTTTTTGTGTTTATGTAAAAGCAGTTTGCTGTGCTTTGTAACATAAAAATTAAAGTACAGAACTCGAGTCCTTTTTGGAAACTCAGTCTGCATTATGATTTCTTGGAGAAAATTTGAGCTCATTAAAGATCCACATGTAGACAGAAACAATTTTTTTCTCAGTTTTCTGTGAATTACCTCATATTTTTGAACAGGTTAGATTTCTAGAGCAATGTGTTCCCATCTTATGACCAAACTGTTCAGCCTGCCTGTATTTCTTCAGCTGAATATTAAACTAAGAACTCTATTGCTTTGGCTGTACGGCTGAATATAAGTTTACAGACTGCCATGAATTGAGAGCAGTGGTTACAAGTTTTCTGATTTAAGATAGTTAATATGATATTGATAATTTGTATGAAGTTGATAACAGTAATATGAAAAAAAACAGTAGTAAATACATGATTGTCAAGCATAACTGTATTTATAACATTTTTATTTTTAATAAATACAGTTTCAGAAAAAGTAATGCTAGAAGAAGTTATTGAGCCCTCATTGGCATTTTAGGCAAGTTAAGAATTCTGTCCTGTCTAATCAGAAGCACAATATCAAATAAAGAGCTAGATGTGAAAATAGTTACAAATATTATGAGGATGGGCAGTTTGAGAAGAAATAGAAAAATGTCTTGTAAAAGTTTTTGCGAATAACTTCAGACATGCATAAAAGGAAACTATTTCAAAAGTGAAAAATCCCTGCTATTTAAATACCAGGTAGGTTTTCTGGGCTCTAGTAATCCCATAAATATGTTAATTAGAAAGCTATTGACTGTTTTAACACCTTTCTGTTCTCAGCTGATCCAGATCCAGCTTTTAGGACAAACAAATCTTCAGCTGTGATCTGTGTATATTTTACACAACAAGCAGTTGCCCAGCATGTTTTCTTTCCAAAGAAATGCGCATATTAAAAATGAGGAGTCAACACAGATCTTCATTTTGTTCAAGTCAGCATTCAAGAATCTGGTAAAAGGACTGGAAACCTTCCTTTATTTTCTGGCTCTTCCATCTTGAGTTGTGAGATTCAATGCTTTAATTATATTTTTCCAAGGGAAAACATCTCAGCATATTCAAAATATCAAAATACCAGATATATCTGTCAGTGTACTCTGATAAGTCCCATGCTGCCATTGTTCCTGCCCAGTTTTGTTCAGAAAGACACTTGAGATAGTCTCTAATTTGTCAGTGTAGCTTGAGAAGACAGTTCAACTCTGTTGATTACAGAAATAACAGTGATCTGTGGCGTCTGCTTATGTTTCCATATGTCTCCTCTGTCTTGGACAGATGTTAGAGGTCCAGATTCTGATGTACTGGGGTGGATTGCACTCTGCCTTGTGTGGCAAATGTATATAGAACCTATATAGACCTAAAAAGATACAGACATCTGCAGACAATATGCCAATATAGATTTAAAGAAAAGGCAATGGTGCATCACCACCCACAAATGTCCATTCCTCGCTAGTAAGTACAGAACATAGAATGACTTATTTAGACTTCAAGTGTTTAATTTTAGAAGCTAAGGTAGAGTGTAACAAATACCATTAATCTGGAAAAATATGTAAGGAAATAATGTAAGCTCTATCTACAACCAAGATCAAAGCAGCTTGGAATGAAAGAAGCAATGCTCTCTTTGCAGTTTGTATTCTGCTCTGACTTGGTGGCTCCCTGCATGGGAGCTTGGACCATAGAGAATATGTGTTTACATCAAACTCTTTTCTCATACACTTAAAATGTATTTCTTTGCTATACATGGCACTTATGCTTTTATATTATAAATCCTTACAAAACTGTTGTATTACAGACATCAATAATCATCAATCTGTCTCATCCCAGAGAGATAATAATGGGAATATTTCACATTTGTGTTACTGCTTCAAAAAAACAGAACCTAAAGAAAAATCTGGACAGAAATTACTGGATGTGAAATATTGGTCAATAAGAAGTAAAAAAAGCAAATACACTTCCAATATTGAATAAAATATAAGAAATATCCATGTGTGGAAGAACTCTGGGAAACAAGAAAATCAGCAGAATACATATTTGTGACAGATAGGATGTGGGTCATCTTAGGATGGTCACAACAATTCTATTCTTATTTGACTCTCCCCACCCATTGTGTCTAGAGGGAAGATGAACAGCAGAGAATTTCAGTAATTACAGCCTGAGACCTTGGAGATTTGACTGTCACTCCTGTTCAGCTCTAGTCTCTCCTATAGCTGGTGAAGTCATGGAAAAATCACTAATGTCTGGATTCCTCACATTAAATTTAGGCACTAATGTAAAATTAGATTGTCAGTGGAGAAAAAACCCAAACACTTCCATGGGATCAGGGATATTCAGATGGGCTGAACCACTGACTATTTATTGAGTGTAAAGTTTCCTGTCTTCTGCAACTGAGACAGATACTCCAAGGTAGGTGTGATGTGTTTGGACTTTGGAGAATTCTTTTGGGTTCCTATACCTTATGAGAATACTGTGAGAATAAATATGTTTAAAAGTTTATGGCTATGACATCATATATTTTAACTGCAAAGTGATTTAATAGTGGTGATACTCTGTCTTACAGGGACCAGTACAAAGAGTCTCCAATTTTATCTGGATCACCAGGATAAAATAGAAGATTTGAGATATTGCTTTCCTTCCCATTTGCTAAACTTTCTCCACCACACACAGAGACACTTTTATTTGACCTTACACTGGAGACCAACCTCTGTCTGAATGTTTTGACTTGTTGAACAGCCAGCATCTGTAGCCAGGGCCTTGCATAACATTTAAGACCACAGATGTTTTTATCTGGATAGGACTCAAAATTTTCTTTTGCCAGTTATTAAGATTTTCTGCCCAAACATCTACTTTGTTTATGCACCAGTGTCATCAATGAGACTGGCATGGCCCTGGAAAGATATTGCCTTACTAACACAGGAGAGTTAATAGAGGAGAGATAAAACATACATAGTGTATTTCTGCAAAGCCCAGATATAAGGAGTCTGATTGTACTGCTGTTTGTGCAGTTGCAAGCTGGGAACAATTCCACTAAATGTAACAGTTATATAGGATACAAGTGGTGTTAATTGAGAAAAGAAGAAGGCTCTTTACTTCCTCTGGCCTTTCATAGTCTCTTTATAGCTTTTACATACATTTTCGGGATTAGGGTCACAAGGGTTCTGCTAGAGCTAAACATTTCCTGTCAAAATCACAAGTGGCAGAATGTTTTTCTTGAAATCTAATGGGGTTTCAAGCACTACTAAAGATGGCTATTACTTAGAGAAACCTATTTTTAATTACTTAAAAAACAAAACCAAACCAGAAACCAACAAACTCTCAGTCTGCTCACTTTGAGAGTCTGCAAATATTCTAGACAGAATCAGTATTTAACAGGATAGCCACTGGTCCTCCTTTTAAGATGCACGTTTTCAGGTAACTGCAGAAATAAAGATCTTTTAAATAGGTCTTACTAGGAAAAATCCCAAAACAATAAATCCCAGAAAGTTGGTAGGGCATTTGGGTATTAGTCATAACATTACTGTGATTTTTTTCCAGTTTTAAAGCTGAGACTTCAAATTGTTTGTGCTCTACTGACAATCTGATTTTACTTAATAAAAACGGAGAAAGATGGGATAACAGAGTAATCTAGCCCTAGTAGAAAACTATGAGAACACTGGTGCTAGTTTTGAAGGTAATTTTTGAGATCTGCACAATAAGTGGTTTCTTTGAGGTCTAGAATTAATCATGGGGCTTTACCACAGGATTATCTGATTTATACACATTGAGAAATCCCTTGGCTCACTGCAGTTGATAGTTATAATCCAAGGAGACTACACTTTAGCTATTCCTATCCCTGAAAACCTCAACACTGTTTCCCAGGGGGACCACAACATGATCAGACCAGAGTACATGTATAAATTATGCACCCTCCTCTGTTGGTGTCGGCCTCTTTCAATGGCCTGGTTGCAATTTGTGTGCCAGGTCATGCTATAAAAAGTCAGACTGCATTAGCATTTCTCCAGTATGCCAACCCTTTTTCTCTCAACAATTTTCTGTATCTGGTAATAGCTATAACTCTTTGTTGGGTGTTTTGTAGGGTATTTTTCTTTAGTTAGCCCTTATTCTGTTCAAATCCTGAAACTGTGTTATAGTCATTTGCAACAGCATAGTCTTGCTCAATTGAGTACATACACCACTCCTATGATTTTAGCAGGAGAGAATTTTAATACCATCTTACTTAGCTGGAAAGAGAACAGGATACGGCTGCAATGCTGATACCTCAAACACAATTTACAAGCTGGAAGCTTAGAAAAATCTCCAGCTACTTGACCTCTCTATACAGAAATTATGTTATTTCTTCAGGTCCTTCACCCATTCCTTTCTCTTTCAGAACAACTGGGTAGTAGGAGGCAAACAAAAAGGAAAACTAAAAACTTTCCATCTCTACCTAGAACCAATCAGAAAGTGAGAGCTTATCCCATCCCTACACTTGTTTTTCTATCTTTCTCAATGTCCTTGGTTAGCTTTTGGGGAAGATGAAATTGCAGCAAACCCAAAGAAATGGAAAGCTGGAACTACATCTAAAGTTTTTAGTTAAATATTTAAGAAAAGTCATCAAGCACTCTAGATCAACAAAACACACAGCAACCTTTGAATATGTCCTAGTAGAGATTGAGATTGAGATTTTCAATTAAATGTGTATCTAATGCATATCTAATCCAATAAGACAATCAATATTACTTCATATAATTAATTACATTAATCATCTGCAGATATGAACTAGCATTCTTCTGAAATTAGAAATTTTAAAAATTGCTAACATTTGAAAATCTCTATTGAAAATAAATGCAAGGTTTTCAGTGGTAATCTGCCATCCTTAAAGCAGAAATTAAAACATATAAGTCAAATTTTAAAGACCCAAAATTGCAGGACTGTAAGCAGATGTGCTGTTCTAATTCTCCAGTCCTGTATTTTCCAATGGGATCTGGGCAAGTCATAGAAAAGCTGTTGGGTATCTCCAGTCTGTTCCATATGAAAAATAATTCTGTTAAACAACACTCCAAAACAACAAATCAGGCTTGATGCTCTGCATGACAAAATATTCCACATCCCACTTCTTATATGGGGATGTAGGTGGTTTGGGATCTTCCAGAAATGTAACTAAATTGTCCCTTGTCATTCCGTGGTTTCCATACAATTTATTGTGCTGTGATAGTATATAACACACAGGTTTGCCCAAACTCAAACTGTCACCACACTGAGGTTCCTTGTTACTGGAAAAGAATGGGACTACATCTTTTCAAAATTCAACTGCTCAATATCTTGGGTATTTCTTACAAGCATCCTGTGGTCCAAAAATTCCTCTAAATGGAAGGAAGACACTTCTGACACAGTCAGCATTCATCCACTGGCACACATCCACATTGTTTAGGGAGTCTCTCCTAAGGCAGACACCACATATCACAGCACCTGTCTGTAAGTTCCTTCTGGAGCATATTGGCCCTCAAAATATGACACTCTGCAGTATTTTTAAGTTTAATCTGTCTCAAATAACGTGAAAATGGTGTTGCAGAGTACATGTGTGGATGTGAACTGGTGCAAAGCCTGCTGGCACACTCTTGGAGAGCTGCAGACAGAGGAAGACAGCCCTGCCTGAGTCTCTGCCACACACTTAATTGGAAATTAGTTTAATTGTGTTTGATTGTCTTTTAGAAAATAGATGTCTCCTATCTTAATAGATCAATTTAAATATTTGGCTTGTATTCAGAGAACAGGACTAGGTTTTTGGAAGAGGATGGCAGTCTTATAAGCTTGTATATCTTTAAATACTTTTATAGATGCCCAAATACATACATGAATGACTTTAAAATAAATTTCAAACATTGTCAAAATTATCTTCTACTTTACCTTAAATATAATTACTTTTGCCACTGTTAGTGGGATTCTCAGCATCCATTATTTATATTCACATATTTTCAATTTTCTTTATTGAGAACAAATTGGAGAAAAATACTCAGAGCAGTATTCAGCTGTAAACTGTCCTTTTTCTAAGCCTTAGCACATACAATAAGTCAACTGATTTAGATTAACTTTTAATACATTTAAAAGGTAATCCTAAAGTGAATTTAATTTTTATAAACATGACTGAAATCTTAACCTTTTCAAAATTTAATTGTCCTTTGATAGAGTTGAAGTTCTGCTTTTTGTTTATCTTGTTTGCATTTAAATGTTTATATATTATTTAAAATGTAAGAATTTTTTGCAGGCTAACATTCTTCCTAGCAGATAAATATTTTCCTAATGCCACAAAAGCCATTCTGCTCTATACAACTTGCCACACATCACATTCTAATTTAACTGGAAAAAAGAAAATATTAAATTTAGGATGCTAGACTATAAAAGTACTTCTATCACATTTCCTCAACTGTGATAGATAGATTCAACAGTTTAGACTGAGCATAAAATTATTTACCTCTCTAACTAGTCAGAGGCTTCAAAAAGTTGGTTATTTCATGATGTCACAGACCAAGGTCTTTTGAGGTCAGATTAAAAAAAAAAAAAGCTCTGGGGAAATACAGTGCAGTACTCTTCCACTCTGAAGCAGATTTTTTTTTCCCACTAAATACAGAGTATCTGTTTATCAGGAGGACAATAACAGCTGTTACATTAAATTGATAATATTTGTATGCAAAATTGAGAGGAAGGCTTTGAACTTTTATACCAAAATTCTCCATATAATGATGGGATATGGGTGATTTCATAGTACTTACTCCAACTCTTAGTTACATCATGTAAAACCTTGTTTAGAATCTTTCTGAACGTGTAGAGAAATTGTTTCTGTAGCCACTATAACAGTGATTGCAACAATAAAGAAAAATTCCTGGAAAGCCTCTTAATAAAATAAAAATGGATTGATACACATTTTGCATATCTGTACTTGATATTGCAGATTTACGGTGAAAAAAAGTAAAACTTGAAAAGCCTTTCTCTGAAATGTACTTTGTTTGCCTAACTATTTAGAAGTAGAATTTTCCAAATATGTTTTCTTTCCAAGCAGGGAATTTTTCCCCCATCCGTCAATAGTAAATTTGATTTTCTGTTATTTTGCTTGGACCTTTCATAAACACTAAACCATGCCTAAGTTCCTGTTACACTGAGGAGGACAAACACAACCTTCTGAAGGGCTGTGTTGCTAGTTGTTTATAGAAATATCTTTTCCATAATATTAGTAGAACATATTTACTACCTCCCTCTAAGAAAGTAGGATGCCAAAACAACCTTTCCATGTGAATTGGTAACTATACTGCTTGATTATGTCCTGCTGTTTTCCCTTCATAAATGCAATTTGCAGTAGGACTTTAACTACATCAAACACGGTAGCCCATTGATGAGAAATCAGGTTACTGCAACTGGATGACTTCTGGTAGGATCTGATCAAAGGGCCAAAAGCTATCAGCTCAGACAGGCACCTCTTTTCCTTTTGTTTGAGTCTGGAAATGAGAGACCTGATAGCTGTCTTTTGGTCCCACTCAGTGCCACTCTGCTTGACAGGAGATGAAAGGGGCACCAATTATGGCTGCTAATAGCTGACTACTATTTGCACTCATTGCTGTGGTTATCATTACAAATTATGTGCTACTCTTTACCTGAAGCTCAGGAAAATATTTCACTGCAGCAAAATTTTGGCTAACATCTCCACTCAGTCTTTTTTTTACACAAAGACTGCCCTAAAGTAGAAATTCTTCCAAAATTAAATTCAGCATGATACAATCACATGAGAGAGCCCAAGAACTCACATAATTCTAACAGCTGGAAATTTCTTTTAATATATAATATGAAGAGTATTCAACCCCTCCACCCTGCCTATTAAAGCTGTGAGTATATGCTTCCCGAATACAAATCAGCATGTGTGAAGACAACATGAAAATGCAAAGATATTATATCAGTAGCCATGAACTGTAAACCCATAATTACATCAATTTGTTCTGGAGGCAAGAAATCACAAGCTTTTTTTATTTGTAACCATTAACATGAGATAGAAGCATTTTAATAATAACATGGGTCCAGCAATGTATAATTAGAAATAGAAAGAAAAAGGAAAAGTGAGATTGAGAATCAGTGTTCAAGGCAGCAACACAGCAAAGTCTTCCAGTCTACTAAGACAGTCTGTCAGTCATTACACTCACAACCAGAATGCACAGCAGATAAATAAGAGATGTTTTAACTCCTAACTTGTTAAGAAGGTGGAATAATGAGAAGAGTTGGGAGTTATATAGGGAGAAGGGAAAAGGACCAGTATTTCTGTAAATATACAAGTAATAGCAAAAGATGCATGAGACAATTTTGA
Source organism: Passer domesticus (assembly GCF_036417665.1). Classification (NCBI taxonomy): domain Eukaryota; kingdom Metazoa; phylum Chordata; class Aves; order Passeriformes; family Passeridae; genus Passer; species Passer domesticus. The sequence goes on along the minus strand of NC_087476.1, from coordinate 18,103,471 downwards.
AATGTTTAATTTGCCAGTGGTATATGATACATTCAATGATTAAATGCTGTTCTTTTACAAACAAGGTTCAAAACCAAGGAAAATTCTGATGTCAGAACTCAATCATGCACACACACATACACACACACACACACACACACACACACACACATACATATATGCTTATGTGTCTATATGGTGTGCTTTTTTCCCCTCAACTGTACCCTCAGGGCATCTGACACTGAATTTTTCATGTTATCATAGTGGAAATTCTGTGTCATTAGTGAATTCCACACCTAAATTACTTCTTATTCCTATAAGAACTCATTGCCTTCACTAGCAATACTTGTTCTTGAGTTCTTTACTCTAAGGAGGTAAAAGATCTGCAGTAGGTTTTTTCCTAAAGAGGCCACATTTTATTTGTTTTCCAAACTAGAATATCTTAACATTTTTGAAGGGTATAAATGAAAATCTGGAATAAATTTATTCTTGTGAGGTTTGTTTATGAGGAACACACAGACCACTTTAGTGACAAACTGACTGTGAAATCAGTTTTACCTGGAATAATTGTAGGGCTATTATGGGAAGCAATATAAATTGTTTTGGAACTGTTTGATGTGTACACAGATGTAGTGAATGAAAGAATGAAAGATGTCCACATAAGCTGCTCCCTTCACTCTTACACACAGACACACAGAGCTTCATTCATTTCATTAGGGTTCCTGAACAGGAATCCTGAATAAAGAACGATTCCTGAGTTTATTAGGACTCCTGACTCCATTAGGATTCCTGAATACAGAGTTCCTGTTTGTGAAGTGTCTGGTCTTAAGCCTGGTCCTTGAATGAAAAGGTTTCTCTCCAGCGTTTACTGTACACTGTTCAACCATTAAAGCACACAATTTCTGTACTGAACTACTAGTACCAACTATTATACAGAAAAAAAATTGAACTTGAATGAGCCTTATTCAACTCAATCATGCTGAATATATTTAAAAAGCAGATGTAGTATTATTATTACAAACATTTTTATGCCATATGAAACCTTTAGTGCAAAAAATATTTGAGAAAGGCCCTTATGGTAAGACAAAATCCTTTTCCTCATGTTTAATAGTTACAGGCCCATTTAGACCTGGTTTTTACCACCTGAGAGTCTTCATGAAATCTGCTATTTAGTGTTGGTTTAGTTTCATTATATCTTTTTTCTGGTTTAGACACAGAGGTCAGTAAGTCCTTATTTCCATCAATAGCCAGTGTGACTTCTCACAGAGGAAAAAGTCTGAGCACTTGCATTGATTTAAAGATCTGTGTGTATTTTATGGGCATTGTGAGACTTACTAGGGGATAACTTTAGTTCAGAAACCTTTAGTGCACTCCCTTTTTAATGTTAATATCTCTTTGCTTCTCTATCAGAGTGTTGCATTTTTTAATGTGAATTATAAAAAGAAAGTAAGGAATATTTTTGCTCTTACATTTTTTTTCCCTTGAGATTACAACTTTTCTATGTGTGTTCATCTGTATTTAAAAGAAAAAAGAAACCTGCTTTAGGAGGAAAGGAAAAGCGAAGGAGAAAAGATAATTATTTGGCACTACTAGGTAACTCTTCAACCTCTTTAAAATAATAGTTAGTACATTAGACTGATTTTATGACTTTTATAGCTACCATAGAGTTTCTTTACCAAGAAATTTTCTGTATTTTAAGTATTTCAGAGACCTAGTACAACAAGAAATGTCTTTTAGATTTACTCATTGAAATCAATATGAACCGTAGTACATTCCTCAATGGTGTAAATTCAAAGCTCTAATTACAGCAGCGCCAAGGGTATATACCATATTAAAAAGATGGCTAAAAAGATGCCGTGCTAAAGCCATTTCATGGCTGTAGCATGGCAAAACTAGTTATGAAGCATGTGTGACAGATAAATGACTTTTGACAGGAACCCTATTTAATTTTGCTGTTGTACTCAGAAGTAGCAATTTGTTTAATGGGGCAGTAACAGACACTCTGAAGTACAATACACATAATAAAAGCTCACTAATAATTATCCAGGTCCAGGTTAGTTAATAGTGCAGAAGCTATTTTGATGAAGAACACAAGTACCAGATTAGTGCAGTAAATCAACACTGGAAAACAAAGACTAATTTTTTTCTGGTCTTCTGTTACACCAGATCTTTGAAATACTATGTTTCTAAATAAATGTGTCAGAGTTATATATGATACAGTATTTCTAATTCTTGTAAATTTCTTTTTGTTAGAATAATTATGGTTCACATTTCTCATGACACAACAAAAATTAATTTAATTTTGTGTTACATTAAAAAAAAAATTAGCTGAAATTCTAAATTCACTGTAATAAATTCTATTTCTGTCCACATTACTCATCACATGGCTATCACATACAGTTAGTGTGTCTCACACTGTTCTCATTGTGATTTGTGAAGAAGCTTTGTCTATATAAGCCATAATCTGAGACAAGAATATTTTCCTGAATTTGAAGTGACTACTTAATTATAGAAGAATTTAATGGTACTTTAAAACTGTTGAAAATAGGATTTTCCAGAAGGCAGTTTTCAGTGGACTGTAGACAGTCCACTGATTTTTAAAATTGTTATTGGGCTATCAGCTCATATCAGCATTTCCCTCCATATTACTTTAGCATGGAACACATAATTCCCTGTAATTGCAATGATCTTAGGTAAATGGTTCACTGATATTATCCCTGAAAATTTTCATGCATCCTGAAACATTTTTTAATGTCATCAGGAGTATTGACTACTGCATTGTGGTCTGCTACTTAACAGTTTCTGAGAATGCTGTACATTATTATTATTTTACCAAATTTTTGTTTTCCTAATTTTTTATACTCATAAGCTATTTCCATTTCATATACAGAAATATATTTGTGTATACACATACAAAAGTATACATATGTATTTCTGTATATGCACATTGTGTACATATATAAATATATATATATGTATTTATGGAGATAGATAGAGATGTAGATGGATGGATGTACTAAAGTCATACCCAATAAAACAAAAATCATGACGTAAAGTCTGATTCATTCAGGTTGAATTGTCCTTGACTTTAGGAGTCCATAAAGGACTTCCTTGAAGATTTCAACAGCATCAAAACAGTGCAAATCAGAGTTCTAAGACAAGCTGGCTTTCTTATCAGTCTTATTGTACTTATCATTGCAAAATCAGTGAAGCTGTGGAAAATGTGCTGCTGAGAGATTTGGAGAAAAGTCACCTGTCAGTAGCCATTTCAAAGTGTTACTCCCATTCTCTCCATTGGTACATTTTATTAATTAATTGGCACAACTCTGCTATAGGAAAGAGTAGAGGTTACTCATCAGTGCCACTATAACTTACTTTTGCATATTCAATGATGGCACGGATCCATTAAAAAAACTCTCTTGAATCTTTTTTCTCATTAGAGGGTACAGACACAAAGAACAGTTTTTGATTTATATTATGTTGAGGTGTAAGCTGCAGGAGAACCAGTGTTCACTCAGTATATTTTCAGGACATGTACAAATATTTTTTGTGAAATTTTTAACATAATTGATAGAATTAAAAAAAAATAACGACAACCACCTCAAAACCTTCCCTGCTGGACAACTGCAGTTGTGTACTTATGCAGATGTCATTAGGACTTGTGAAAAACTATTCTAATAAGAAAACTTGAGACTGAGTAATTTTAACAGAGAAGTAGATACAGTTTTATTTCTGGGGGCCATGCAGTGATTAATGCTGTCATTTGTGCTGGCTGATGGATTTTGACTTATGTAGGCATTTTCAAGCTACTGAAACAGAGGCTCAGTGGCTCAAATGCTTTCCTTGTCCCATTAAAAATGTGAGGTTTAGCTCAGACTACTCAAGTAGTCTTCCCAGACTTCATATAGTCACTAGGCAGATGCTTCCACAAGGAATTAAAGCAACCTGAGAGGAAAACCTGTGTAAGGAAAAATCCCCTCTATAGAGTAAGGAGTTAGATGTGGAAAGATAATATAAAAAGTGGAAGACAGAGGTTCAAAATGTTTCATAGGTTCACTTGTAAGGTTTAAGAGCTGCTTTTCCAGTGGTACCTCTGTGTCTGTTCTGTTTTTTGATCAGATAACTGCTGAATAACATCAGAAGTAGTTGTAAGTATTCTGTTTTTTGAGTCAGTCCTAAAAAGACTTCTAAGGCTATTTATACCAATTATTGGTTCTGTTGAGGAAAAGATGAAGCACAAAAATAGCCAGCCTAATTTTTTTAAGTCTGCTACCATGTCATGCTGTAGTGAGTAGCAGGATTGTGTCATTACACACATGAGACTCAAACTGGCAACATGCTCATGTATGTCCTACCCTGTGCAGAGGGCAACCAACGCTTAGGGGCTCTTTTCCATGTGTGCAGTGTGTCACAGCTAGAAGGAGATGCTTTGAAGTTGTCCCTAAAATCTGCTCAAGTGTTTCTTGTCATTTGAAAGCAGAAGTTTAAATCAAAAATCAAATCAGCAGCACTTCACATATGAAATAGTCACCGGCTTCCTCTCTGTAAAGGTGAAAAAGTGCACCCAGGGTCTGACATAACATTTTCAGCCAGCAGCAGAATTGACCAGAACTTCTGCCTCCTCTTGGGTCACTTGAGGTGAAGCATCCATAGCCCCCTGAAGGTACATGGTGATTATTGTTATTATTAGCAGCAGTAGTAGTAGTAGTAGCATATTTTTTATTTGTTAGACTTTTTATTTCAACCCATGAGGTTTTCTTCACTTTTACCATTTTTACTCTTTTTCTCCATCCATCCGGGTGGGGTGAGTAAGGGCTGTGGTTAAATGCCAGCTGGGTTAATTCACAACACCAAACATGCAGAAAGATGCAAGCATGAATCCTTCCCATCCCAGATACTCCATCCTTGCTTCTTTCTTTGAATTTTCTTCTATTTTCCTTTATTCTAGCTCATGAACACCAAGAGATTCTTCCTTCTTGGGAAATTGCATTGGGTTTTCATGGGAAGGTTTTGACAGCATGGTGGCCAAAGGGGGTAGCTGCGCTTAGAAGATTCCAGAAGCTTCACCCCATGCCTGACAGAACTAACCCTGGCTGGCTCCAAGCCAAGCAAAAACCAAACCTATCAGCAACAGTAGTAGCACGTCTGGGATAATATAGTTAAAGACCCCTGTGCAAAAGCAGCTAAGAGAGAAGTGAAAATGTGTGATAGAAGCAGTCCTGTGGACTCCAAGTTGGGTGCAGAATGACAAGGTGCTCCAGGCACTGGAGCAGGAATTCTCCTGCAGCCCCTGGTGCAGCTCATAGTGGGGCAGCTGTGCCCCTGCAGCCCATGGAGGTCCATGGGGGAGCAGAGATCCACCTGCAGCCCATGGAGGACCCTACACCACAGCAGGTGGAGGAGGAGGCTGTGACTGTGGGAACCCCATTGTGGAGGAGGATTCTGGTAGGATCTGTGGCCCCAAGGAGAGGGGAGCCCATGCAGTAGCAGTTTGATGACAGGACTTGTGACCTTGTGGGGAACCCGTGCTGGAGCATCTGCCCCTGCAGGACTGCACCCCATTTGAGGGATGCATCCTGGAGTAGGGAACAGGTGTGAGGAGTCCTCCTCTTCCTGAGGAGGAAAGAGCAGTAGAGGCATTGTGTGAGGAAGGTAGAGAAAATAGGAAGTGAAGTTTATTCCAGGAAGAAGGGAGGGATGGGGAAAGTTATTTTAAGATTTGCTTTTATTTCCCATTGGCCTAGTTTGATTTCATTGGTTATAAATTAAATTAATTTCCCTGACTCAAGTCTATTGTGCCCATGATGGTCACTGGTGAGTAATCTCCCCTTGCCTTAATCTCAACCTACCAGGCTTTTGTTCTATTTCCTCTCTTCTGCCCAGCTGAGGAGAGGAGTGACAGAGAGGTTTTGGTGGGCAGCTGATGCCCAGCCAGGGTCAACACACCACAGAAGTGCACACAGAGAAAGCACTGACTAGATTGATCAAAAGCTTGACAGTGGATTCTGTTCTTTTCTGTTCGTCATGCCAAAGTCCTCAGATTAAAACCATACGTGTTTCATACATACCTAATTTAAGGAGCATTTTTGCCACACTTATCTGTGTCTTTATGCCACCATCTTTTGTTCTTGGTTATAGATTGAAGCTGAATTTAGAAATGGAGGTAGATGTCTTAAACACAGTAAATTCCATCAATGTTGGGGAAGGTGGGCTGCTGTGTAAAATAAACAGGGCTTGAATTCATCGTATACTGTTTATCAGAGAATCCACATCTGAGATCACTCTGAAATCCAAACTGTACTAAACACACGCTTCATTAATTACATTGGTCACAGAACAACTTATATATAAGCTGCTGCTAAGTAACCTGAAAGGCTTTTAGAGAGAAATAAAATCTCTTATTAAGCTAGCTGATACAGTTGTAAAAACAGGCAAAAAAGTAATCTTTTTGTGTAGACATTCTAATCTTTTGTGTAGACATTCTTAAAGCAGATGGAGAAGGGGTGTATGTTGATTTAGCTTTGGCTGTTTAGACTGCTGTGGTTTAAATAAACTGGCCTCAAAATTACTTAATGTGGTATTAGCTTGGATACAGAGAAGGCTTGAGTGAGAGAAGGTTGCAGCTCCTTGTAGCTACAGCCACTTCGATTTAAAATCCCCTAAGACCACCTCCAATCATAGCAGCACTGTTAAAGAACTTTAAGAGATCCTGTAATTCGATCTGGTTCCTGAGAGTCATTCTATTATGACATCAAATTATGATTTCTATAGGGTCATACCAAACAAATCTGGGAGAATAGCTAGAGAAAGCTCTGGGGAGACCTAACCGTGGCCTTTCAGTACTTAAATGGAGATTACAAAAAAGATGGAAAGTGACTTTTTACATGGGCAGTCAGTGATAAGACAAGGAGGAACAATTTTAAACCTAAAGAGGAGAAATTTCAGATGAAGAAGATTTTACTCAGAGGGTGGTGAGGCACTGGAAAAGGCTGTCCAGAGAAGTCGTGGATGCTCAATTCCTCTAAGTATTCCAGGTACAGGTTGAATGGGGTCTGACCAACCTGTTCTAGTGGAAGGTTTGGAAAAATAGGAAAAAAGGATCATTAGTTGTATTATCTCTGTCTGTATAACATACTGCAGTGCCATGTAGGGAGCTAAGAGCTGGCCAGGAATCAGCAAAAAGTTCTTTCCAGTTCCATAGGCAGCAGGCTTATAGCCAGCACTAACACCTGCACAAAGCTAAATTTCAGTATACAACCTTCCTCAGATTTTTTTAAGAGTGCACTTGTCTATCAAAACCAGCTCAGCAACAAATCAGAAATGTAGCAAATATTAGCTTTGTCTGTTTCCCAAATTGCATTCTTTTTATGGAGATTTACATCCAAGAATGCTAGTAATGCTGAAAAAGTTTTTTATTGAATCAAATCCATTTGAAAATCTGCGTACTTTATTAACCTCATATACTTTATTTATCGACAAAACCCCTCAATCACATTTATCTTGAGAGGGATTTTTATCCTTTGAAGATCATTGACTATGTGGGCATCTCATTGTGCATTGTCTAGAAATGGTTAGGACAAGTCTCTTTCATGTTCAAAGTCAGCTATTTGTAAAAGAATTATGTCTTCAGAGCACTTTAACACCATTAGGTGTCTGTAATATATCTGATCTCAGTGTCTCATAAGCAGCAGAAATAATGCAGGAGGCCACATTTGTGACTAACAAAAGACATTGAGGGAAAGACATGAGCCTCTTGGACATTGTCTTGGAGGGAAATGTGATTCAGAGTTTCCAGCATCTACCTCCTATTTGTTTTATAAACTTTAATTCCATGGATGGTAATAGTTCATATCTTAATTCTATTTTTCTATCAAAATTAGTGCACATGTATATTTTCTACAAAAATAGTTCTATTGTTAATTCACACTGCATTGTACTGACAGACTGAAGGAAAGACTGGAAATACAGCTCTCCTAAAAAGTGTGTATGCAATATGAACAGGTTGAAAAGAAAAAAGAAGAAAATAAAGCAGTTGTAATCATACACTTTACAAAGAAATTCACTAATTAGTAGGATAAAAACAAAATAGCAACTATTTTTCTGAAAACTAATAGCAACAGGACATTTACTAAAGCTAAAGAAGTAGAAAATTTAAGGGTGATAAATGGAGTGTCTATTTTTTGGTATAAACATGTAATTAAGTGGTGAGTCCCTGTGATGAAAGGTTTATTGTAAAGGATTTCAGAACTTTCCAAAATGATCAGGAGTCTGATCAACATTTTGTGTGATTTATTAAATTTTGGGGTTATTTTTTTAGGCTCTACATTGATGACTAAGCTGCAGAGAAATTGGAAATAAATAATTTTGGATCCTTTCTGCATCTCCCAATTAAGACTTCTCTGGAGTATTTGTACTTGATCATTTGTGTTGGGATGCTGCATTATGTGACTACATTTCATCAGGCCTGTGTATAAAAACAAAGTAAAAAAGATTCACACAACAGGAAAAGAAATCAATGTATGGGGGAATCACACTTGCCTGCTAGAGAGAAAATGCTTGAAGACATAGGAATTCTCCTTTTAGTGGAGAGATTAGGGTTAAACATTCAGCAACCCTGAAATACTTGACAGCAACCCTGAAAAATTAATTGCCTTGTAGAAAAGACCTATTGAGTTCAACTCAAAAAATTTTTTTTGCAATAGTTCAAGTACCTTTCTCTGCCTTCAGTATATTTGAAGCTACCCTTGAGAGTTTTATGATTTTTCTGGGTTTTTTCAGATGATTGTTTTAAGAATCATCTTGAGAATGGAAGAAATTCTGGACCTACTCCAGCATTTTTAATAAGACAATGTTATTAAATGACTGGACTTTTTGACTTCTTGATTCTCTATCCATAAAAATTTAGGAAGATAAAAAAATTGGACAATATAAATTTTATAACCTGCAGATTCAGCAAGGAATAAAAAAATTACTTATTGTTTTCATTTAAATCATTCAAGTTAAAGAATATTGTGCCCGGGAATTATATATTCAGCAAAAGCATTTTTTTTTTTTCAATATTTAATGTTACCAGGATTAGCAATGATTTTGCCACAATACATTTTTTTGGTACATATTCAGTGGGGTTTTAGAAGTGTCATCGCTTCATTTCTGTGGCAATTAGTGCATAAAGATTATTCTTCATTGTCAACTCCCATGCAAAGATTTCACATTCATTCAATATTGATAGAAGTATATTATAATAATAGTGGTATGACTAATTAAGGAATGATATTTTAAAATATTTTTTCTTTAGAGATTTTGTCTTATGGATGATTATTCTTATTTAATTAAATTTTGCATCACATGATAGAATTTGAGATTTAATGACAGCAAGTGATGCCAGGTTAGAGCTTTTACATATGGCTCATTTAGACTGGAGCACAGACCACAATCATGCACGTTGGCCTTCTTAAGGTTTATCAGTATTATGCAGCTGTTGCTTTTCCTGGAGAAAGTGCCAGCAAAACATAATGAGGTTGCAGTGAACTCCAAAAAGCAAAAACTTTCAAAGCAAAATCACAGAGCACTGCTGCTGAAACCTTAGTCAATCTTATTGCTTATTTATATAATATTGCCCTAAAAGTTTTGCCTTAGGATTTTATTTGGAAAACTTGTCCCCTCTGGGGAGTCTTCACAACACTGGCTGCCTGTTTCTCTCCAGAATCCACACCGTACTGATAAGTTTTAAGATAGATAAAATGTGGGACTGTAGAAGGTTTTTCACTCCAGTCACAGCAGTAAAGATGGCCTTGACAGGCAACAGTTATGCCAATCTAGGTCTATTTCCTCCTTTCTTAAGTAATTAAGATACTTGACTTCTGAGTTACTGCTTCACTGAATGCATTGCTCAACAGGTCTGTATTTAACAAAATAAATAAACCAGTGTTATTGAGGTTAGATCCTAATTTCTAAAAGAACTGCCTTCTCAACAGCTAGTTTGTATGCTGTTTGAATGAGGAGCACGCCAGGCTGTTTACCCCTGGCTTCAAGCTGCTGTAACATTTACAAATGACTTGGCTGTATATCTTTCACCTTTCACCTCAGATACTGATCTTATGAACTTTTATGCACCTCAGTGCTAAGACCTGTGGAAATCTAAAATCAGCAATAATTCCCATTCAACATAATTTATATCGGCATCTTTTCTGAAGCAGCAGCAAATTCAGTGTTCTGTTTTGTATAGTCATATCTGATTTCTTTGAGATAAAAATAAATGTATTGATTCTAGGAGATGCCAAACTGGAAATAACTTTAGAACAATATAGAAGTTTTTGACTCTTTTATTGGTTTTTGACTGTTATTTGATTGTTTTGTGATTTGAACACTTTTAATTATGTGTGTGTATTGCTGTACACACATAGTTTTTGAATTTGCAAGATGGACGGCTGGAGTAAGGATGAGATGTACTTCTGGATAGATTTAGTCTTATTCCAACTCTAGTGGTAACTTCATTTTGTTTATAGCATTATAAACAGAAGTGTGTTCTGCTATTTCTTATAGTTCATTCTATGGACTTGAGATATTTAATAAATGAAGACTATGGTAAATACTCCTCCCTCTTCGTAGATGATATTTACTGTATTTTTTTTCTCAGAAAGTAAGTATATTTTACAGCAGGGAGCATTTATCTTCTCTGATGTTGTAAATCAGTGAATTAACTGTATCTTTCATGCAATTAAGCCTTCATTAAGACATAGTTTTTCTTTTCTAGTCTGTCCATCATCACATGCTTATTTGACTTTGACTGGGTTTTAAATATATCTTTTGCAAAGCAAAACAATTACCTGTAGCTGCAATTTTACAGGTAACTTTCTTTTTTTTTTTTTTTTGCACTTAAACATTAGTATAGTGGTTTCTGATGCTTTTTTTTCTTTTGCTATAAAATTTGCTTGATATCTTTTTCTGCAGAGAAGGGGTTGCAGAAAACACATTTGGGAAAAGGTAACAGAAAAATTCTCAGGCAAATTACTCTTGTAACAGCAGCTAATATTTACTTGTTTGTATGCCTATGCAGTAAGATCTAGTTTTAGTTTTTATACTCAGCAATATTGATGTTCCACCACTTTGTCACGAAATACAGATCAGTCTCTTCCATCTTTTTGGGGTTCTAGTAGAAAAATAATTTTGATGCCATTTAATTTCTACCATCAATATACATTATGAACACCAACAGGAATTGAAATATGACAATTATTCTGTTTACTTCCAAATAAGAAACCCATTAGTGATCATTAACTGTAATTTTTTAATATTAATTAATTTAATTAATATTCCCATAGTACCAAGGACACCAGCAAAACATTATGACTTCTTTGTTAAATTCATATCCCTTGAAAATGCTACTTGCTTCAAAAAATAAAACATTTCACAATGATATTAGATAGGTAAAATTCCTTATTATAATTCTTTTCATGTACTATTAGTGAAACAGACATTAAAGTAGAATTCCCATGAATAAGAAACTAGAAAAAATTCTGATTTTATTTAAATTCAACACAATTTAAAGCTATATTTCAAGAACAATGCAGTGCAGTAAAGCACAAAAAGGGAAAGAATTTCTAATCTACGTTTGTAATATATCATTCTGTTGTACTGACTCTTTTGGCTTTTCTTAGAAGGAAAGGTCTTATGATTTAACAGCTATTTGGAGACCTGAACAAAATAAATTGAGAATTTATGCTGCAATTCAGTTCTTAAAGGGCAGAATAAAATCTCTGTTCCCTCTGAAGATGTAGTTTTGTAATCATATTTGCATTTTTTGGTTTGAGGTTCTTCAGTAATTTATATTCAGTGACAGAAAAAATCTGGTTTTATGATTTCATTTTTATTTCCAAGTTCATGGTGTTAATTTCTTTTTTCAATTCTCATACTTGTTATCCATGTTGATTTTTGTGATTTCATGTGATCCTGAAGCTTGAAGTCAAATATTCAGTTAGCTTCTGGTCTGTACCTATGAAGTCTTAATCTCAAATCCACTGGCATTGCTTACTAGCTCAGCTTCTCTTGTTTTATTTATGTTGCTAAATAACCTTTTACTGCTTGTTTTCATTTCCTTTGCAAGGTCTAACTCAGCTTGACTGCTGGAAATTCTCACTTTATCCCTTCATTTTCTGGCCTCCCAAGATGTAGCTTTTTTTGCAGGTTAACTCTTTTTAATAATTTTTCCAAGAATTTCTTCCTATATCAAAATATGATGGGAATAGAAATAATTCCATGCACATGTGGATCCCTTCAGCTAAACTTTAATTATCAAATAAACCATGATTTTGAGATAATTTGTGCCCTAGGTTATCAGAGACAACGTCTCTTTCCAATACATTTAGCTAACTTTACCAACAAAGTTCTTACCTTCTTAGAGATGTCCCATTAAGTTTCCCCCAGCACATTGTGAAACTTCTCATAGAATTAGTTGTATCTATCCTTCAACTGAAATTGAATCAGCTTGTGATTCATGGGATAAAGATATTTACCTAATTTCTTCACTAATTCCCATTTAAAATAGAACCCGCTCTCGTTAAAAACCTTTGGTGCAGAAAGACATGAAAACTCAGCTGGGATTTTTATAACTAGGCCAATTCTTTTAATAATTGGACTCTGAATACCTTATTTTCCATTAGTTATATTTAAGAGGTAGAATTATTAAGAGTCTGGTGTTTCCTACAATAAAATTCTGGATTTCATAGCTTATAATTTTTTTGTTCCTACTGGAATGTGGACTTGAGTTTTCCACACCAGGTGTCTGCCTCAGGCAAATCTACCTCTTTATTGCAGCACTAGCAACAAATCCAGATGAAAGAGTTGGGCAGATTCCTATGGAGTCAAGTCTGGCCCATTTTGATTACAAAAATTTTCCAAGAGCAAAGAGACTGTGTCATTGGTGTTCCTTTGTAGAAAACAGGAGGTCAAGACCTTGAGAAATGTGTAAAACGACACAAAATTACCAAGCCCTCTTCTCTGTGGCCACTAAGTGCACATTATACCAACAGAAAAATATGAGGAACCTTTTATAGTGAATTTCTCAGTATATGCAATTTAAGAGCTAAATTAAGGTGTAGAAATGTGCTATTGTAGATTTCAAGTTTTCCAGCTTCCTGAAGGTCAACCTTAATGTCAACAAGGTGCTGCATGTCAGATTTTGTGATTGTGCTGATACCCTAGTATCAGCAGTACATACTACTACTAGTACATAGTAACATTCTTGTGCTTTTTGTATATAGCTGTAAAAGGTAATCCATTCTATTCCTGGTGGGTTTTTTGAGAGATTGCTACCTGCTAATACATAGTTAACTACTTCAATAATTTTACATTTGGAATAGGACAAAGGAAGAAGAGGCTACAAGTCAGCTTTGGAGTAAAACCAAACATTACATGTGTGCTGGTTAAGTGAAAATTTCCAGGCCAGTTTGCTATTTGAGGCCATGATCCCTTGAGTAAAGTAATCTCTTGGTATATAATTCATGATTTGTGTAAAAGGGGGCTGAACTGAATTTGCACCAAATGTTTCTAATTTCCTGTTTTGTTTTATTTTCCATTTGATTTGCACCCTGAAGAACAGTATTAACCAAAAATTTTGTTTTGTGTTTTTACTACTCCTGTTAGTCTAATTTTTTTAATTCAGTTCCGTTTTCTTTAAAAGCTGGAGAAGTAAATCCTTTTAGCTATTACTAATTGGATCCGGGTTTAGACTGCAAGTTTTAGGCATGAATGAACAGTGCTTTACATATGTCTACTACATGTAGGGTTACTGACCTGAAGGCACTCTTAAATTTACACAGGTCACTGAAGTCACTAATTTGTAGGGTGCAGTCTTGCTTGTGAAGGCTGGTAAAATAAATAGATTCTGCCTGTTACAAAAGTAGGATTTGACTCACTATTCCCTGCAGCATTCCTTGTAATCTCACACAAATGGTGAAAATGCAAATCTCATATACGCTTGCATAAAATGGTCCTTACCAGTCAAAGGTACTCAATTTTTTGCAGGCCTGTGTGTGTGCTGTGTATGGCATTGGATCAGCATCATTTTTTATGGCACCTCTGCACACCTGTGTGAGGATACAGTCTGTATCCTGGTGAAGAGGAGGGAAAGGAGTATTTTTAAGTGGGTTGTGCATTTTACAGGGTTTCAGGTGAAATTCATCTGTTCACTGAGAATTCATTCGGTTTTAAATTAATCTGTTTTCTCACAAGTGTATTCCAGGATCTGTAGAGCAAAGTCCACAAAATCCTAAATTGGAGTTTTTGTCTGACTTAAGCTGTGATTGACTTCAGTGTAAAGATGAATTACAGACATGATAGATGTGACTCATGCAGTTGATATTGATCTAAGACAAAAACTTTCTGAAAGGTTATATTTACCTCTTTGAGATGTTTTTCCTTTGCCTGATTAGTGACCAGTGGCATATGGGGGCAGCAGCAGCTCAATCCTTATTTGGAAAATTATAAGAGTAATGTTTAATTCTACACTGATTTTCTAGAATCTATAGACCACCCTGAACTGAAGTATTTTAGATCACATAAATTTGACAAAAATGTGAAATATATTAAACCACACACAAATGTTTTAAAAACATTTTTTAAAATATTATTAGGTGTTACTCCATTGGAAGGTGTTTCAGCACTAACTTTATATATACTGGCTGTGGCTGATCTTGGTTGTACTGTTTTATAGGTTTTGACATTTTAATTTCCTGTTTTATTGTCATTCATTACGATTTTTTTTTTGCTAAATTTAAGTTTTTAACTTTTCCTTAAATATTTGTATAGTTATAAATGAACTACAGGCCTGTTCCATGCATATAATGGGAAATTCTTGATGAACTCACGAGAAAGGATATACTTTAATCAGGCTTCAGACACTGTTACCTGTCTGTACAATGTAGCGATTAAATTGCAGTCTTGTCAGGGATGCAATGTCACTTCTACCTCTATGTCACTTCATAAATTCTAAAACAAAGCATTCCCTAGCATGTTGGTAAGCAATTTTTTTCTATATATATTAACAGATTAATGTCTGAAAAGTAGACAAGGTTTTCTAAATAGTTATTAATAACCTCTAGTTGCACAAATCAATAGTTGACCAACATTTGTCTGAAAAAATCACAAAGTACTGAAAAGGTGAGAAATGTCGATGCTAGGCAGCATCTCATATGGTTAATGAAATCCAAGGAATATGGAGGTGAAGTGTCATCTAGCAATCATTCTGTCTCAGAGCAAGGAAATCAACTTTTTTTAAAAAATTGTTCTTGAGATGCACATCTTTTAAATACCTCCTGTGATGTTGGTTTCAACACCTTCAAACGAAGCTTCATCTATTACATAAGTGCTATAATAGAATTTTTATACTTGAAGTTTCAATTTTCCTTGCTTGTAAGGAAAGCAATTATTTCTTGTCCCAGTTCACTATATGTGAATAAGACTCATTATTTACCATTTTAATATTATATTTTGTCCTTAGTTCTCTCTTTTATGGACCCTTTTTTTTCAATTATTCATAAATCTTAGAATTTTTTCTCACCATTTTTTTGTCTTTGTCTGGAGTTCTCTTCTGCATCCCATCATGTTCAATCTATCTTACACTGACTTCACCAATACTAGATGTGAACTCCTTTTCAACATGCCCTAACAGTGACAGTCAAGCCTCACAGGTGACCATATGCATCATTAATGTCCATAGAAGTAAGATTTCCCCCTTTCTGAAATCTCTCTGCCCAACAAATTTTTCTTCCTTCCCTTGTGCATTTGATTTCACCTTTCCATGTTTAGTACTATGTGTATTTCTATATTCAGATCTTTGTGGCGTCTCCATTTTTTCAAATCAGCTCGAATCCCAATTCTGTCTTTTGAAATTAAGTCCTTCATAAGTTGTTGTCATTCATGAACTTCCTACATACACCTACATTATTAGTTTAAATATTGAATAACACCAGGTCAGTCTTATGAAGGGCATTATGTAATATATTCTATCCATTCTCCAACAAGCAATTATCAAGGTTTCTGGGCAAGATTCTACAGCAGCTTTACTCAGACCATATTTTCCCAGCTGGTGTAGGTGTATCATGTGAGTCTGACATCTATTACTTTCTCATATCTTGTTATCCTGTCAAAGAAATTTAATTACATTGACATGAGTTATTCCTGACAAATTCATGTTGGTGCATTTTGTCTTCAGGTGAATACAAATTGATTGTTTAATAATTTGCTTCAGTTATCTTTCTATCAAAGAAAAGCTGACTCTTCTGTAGTTCCCTGTGTCCTTTTTAACTTCTCATGCTTGTTCTCTGACTTTCTAGAACTTGTTCACCTTCCACAGACCTCTCTCATTTCTCCTGCATCCATAAAGAAAGATTTTAACTAACTCTAGGTGTACTTTGGGGTGATGCTGTCAAGTCATAACGACTTGAATATATTTAATTTATTTAATTGATTGTTCCATTTTCAGGCTGGTATTGATATATCTTCATTAATAATCACTAAGCTAAGCATCTTCACACAGCTTTTTTGAGAAGACTGAACCAAAGAAAGTTCTGAACTTTTCATGCTTCCTTTATAAGTCCATTAGCTGCTCAATTTTCTCATTATATTTGTTTCTATTTGTCACTTTTATCTAATGCTTTATAGAATTTCTTCCATGTATTTTATAATATACATTCCATGTTACGTTTTCTTTCTTTCTTCCCATATTTTTTTGCTACTCATTATTCTTTAGTTTTAGTGAACTTTTAAATAGTATTTTTACCTTAGTAAGGTTTTCATTGGTTTTGATTCTTAGATGATTCATATCTCATTATCTCATTATTAAAAACTACTAATGCAAGCATAAAAGACAGTTCTTAAATTTTCTTATGTAGTAAAAAGAGTTTTTAATAAATAAAACTGCTCTAAAGAAAAATATTGCTAATTATAAACCCTGTTTTCCCTGCTTCAGCTGATGACCTTAAGCATTAAGGTCTTTCCTGCATGCTTTTCATTTGACTCCTTAACTGTTCAGTTCCTAACTAGTAAGTGTCCCTAAAATCAACCTTACCTTTTTAGAAAATATTTAAAAGCACAATTTTATCTCCAGTAAGAAAGTTCTGGAACTACCCATACAATAAACACTAAAGGGAGCAACTTTGGAATAGATATTTAATTGCCAATTACTTTCAATTGCTTTATATTGCTCAAGCTTTGTGGAACGGTCTGGAAATAGAAATACTGGTTGTTAGATACAGATTTAATATTTACTACTAGCAATCTTTAGAATTCAATGTTCTATGTTTCACTTACATGCAACATTCTCCTTATATTGCTTAAGCATGTTTGGTTTATCCAGACCCTGATGAATTTGGTGTAGAAATTGTTTAAATGATTATGCACTATTCCAGTCATTCCTTGTGAGAAAGTATTACTGAGGCTCTGTAAAGTCTGGAAGGATTACAGATATGTATAAAAAAATGAGCAAATCATCCATGTGCACCTATGAGAACCTTTCCCAAAGGCTAAGGACTATTCTTCAAATAAAGTCTTCTATTTTATATATGTAAATTATGTTCTGTTCATTCTTGTGTCCTTTACATCATTGGTAAAGTTGGAGGTCCAGCAGATATAAATTTTTGGAAAGATAAGAATGTTTCAGTCTTTTCTCCTACCTTTCCCTAATATTTCCCTAATATTTTGGGCGTTAAATTGTCAAGTCCATATGTTACCTGGGGGAGACTAAGGTGCCAGAATTTCTCTAATCCTACAGGTTGCTTTTAGCGAAAACATTAATGCTATCAGATTGTCTCAATTTGTTACTTAATATCTGCATTTCTGTTATCAGACTATCATGAGCAGTGGGACTATTTTATTTAAAACATTATGTTTTGGGGGTTTTTTTCCACAAAGGAGCAGCATTTATTTTTGTTCAAAGAAAAATTTAAACAAGTTTAAAATAATTTAAAAAACCCCACTTAAAATACTAATATGAGTTGTTTCCTTGCTGCTGAAGGTATCAATCCATTTCGCCTTGCTTCCTTTCACATGAAACAACCCAGATAAAATCTGAAAAAATACTCTTTTACACATTGCCTTAAAAATAGCTGCTAGTCCCAATTTTCCTCAGCTTCCCTTCTAATACTCCCTGGGCCCCTAGTCCACCTTCCTCAGGCTAATTTCCAGCACAGCCCCCCTGGCTGTTTTGCAGGAGAACCACAAGTAGTTGGTTAACTGAAGGAATCCAGCTACAATGAGGCAGATACAAAAGGCAAAACAGGGAATGGTAGGACACAAAAAGTTTCTTTGCTCCTTGAGTAACATTAATTTGTCAAATCATCTTGTCTCACTGGTATATATAGTTGACTAGAGTATATCAATAAAACAGCAAATAGAGCCTCTGTTTTAAAGTCTACATTTTTGGGTTAAAAAAGCTTCTCTGTTCCTTTCACATGGAACATCCTGCAATACTAACTTCTGGCACGGAGGAGGCACTTGTTTTTTCATTGTTAGAAGAGGAATCTGGCACCAATATTCCGGCTAATATCTCAGCCTGGTAACCTCGTGATTCCTGTTGTGAGTGTCCATAACATGACCTTTCTTTGATCAGAGTAATTTTGTGTATAACTTGTGTTTATAAGTCGTGCCCTGTACTTGCTCAGCAAAGGCATAGAAGATGCAAATGTATTTCTGAGTAGCATATTTGTTTCAGGGACCTGAGTGGCAGCACTGTATGGGATGCCTGGCAGGCAGGGTACTGGGAATCACAGACCACCCAAAGTGCCACTGAAGAGATGCTTTCTTTCTGGAAAGGCAGGAGCTAATTGGTCAGACTCTTTACAAATTGAGAAGGGCTGGTGGAAACTGTGCTGGTCAGAGGCTGTCTTGGGTATATCTTGAGCACCATAAATAACAGAGTTTTCAATTCTTCCTGTAGTACGGAAAAGGTCAACAAAACCTCTATCTTGTCTGGAGGGCAGACTTCAGCCTATTCAGGACATTGGTTCAGAGAGTCCCCATGAAAGTGTTCTTAATAACAAAGGGGTCCAGGCAGGCTGGATACAATTGAAGGAGGAAATCTAAAGGCACAGGAGCAAGACATCCTTATGCACCAAAAGATGAGCTGTTGGGCAAGAAGACATTCCTGGCTGAGCAAAGAGCTTTTGCTGGAACTCAGGTGAAAAAAAGGACTTATGGACTCTAGAACAAGGGGCAGGCAAGAATACAAGTATCTTGTTAGGCCATGTAGAGAGAAAATTAGAAAAGCGATACCTCAGCTGCAGCTGAACCTGGATACTGCTGTGAAAGAAAATAAAAAGTGTTTATATAAAGATATTAGCAAGAAAAGGATAACCCAGGAAAATGTCCATGTCCACCCTTTTTTGGATGTGGGAGAACAATGTGACTAAGGATAAGGAAAAGGCTGAGGTACATAATGACATCTTTGCCTCAGTCTTTAACAGAAAGGCTGATTGTCCTCAGGGCAGTCAGCCCCCTGAGCTGCTAGACTGGCATGGGGAGCAGATGTACCACCTGCAATCCAGGAGGAAGTAGTTAGTGGTCTGCTGAGTCAGTGAGACCCACACGAATCTGTTGGGCCAGATGGGATTCATCCAAGGGTACGGAGGGAGCTGGCATAGGAGCTTGCCAAGCCACTTTCCACCATTTATCATTAGTCCTGGTTAAGAAGGGAGATTCCAGAGGACTGCAGTTAAGCCAGTGTGACACCCATCAACAGGAAGGGTCAGAAGAGAACCCAGGGAGCTATCAGCCTCTTAGGCTGACATTGAAGTTATTGGAGCAGATCATCTTGAGTACCATCATGCAACATGGACATTACAACCAGAAGATCAGACCCAGCTAGAATATGTTTAGGAAAGGCAGGTCCTGTTTGACCAGCATGATCTGCATTCAGTACCAGGTGACCTGTCCAGTGGATAAGGAAAAGGCTGTGGATGTTGTCGATTTGGACTTCAGTAAGGCCTTTGTTATGGTCTCCCACAGCATTCTCCTGGAGAAGCTGGCATCCCATGGCTTCCACAGGCGCTCCCTTTGCTGGAATAGAACTCTCTGGATGGCCAGGCCCAGTGAGTGCTGGAGAATGGTGCCACACCAGCTGGTGGCTACTCACTAGTGGGGATCCCCAGGGCTCAGTCCTGGGGCCAGTCCTGTTTGATATCTACCGATGAGCTGGATGAGAGGATCAAGTGCACCTTCAGTCAGTTTGCTGACAGCACCAAGTTGGGTGAGATTGCTGATTTGCTGGAGGGCAGGAATGCTCTGCACAGAAATCTTGAACATAGACATGATCACAATATTGGGTATTCAGTTTTTCAGTTTTTTGTAAAACAACTGCTTATTTTGGGGGGGAAATACTGCAGACATTTAGCATTTTAAATATTTGAATGGGTTTTTTTCTCCTAAAAAATTAACTGCTGTTTTATATTCAGACTTTCCCTCTGCTAGTATGCATATTTAATTAAACATAGTAGTCTTAAACTTATACTTTTGAACTTCAGAAAATAAATATATATATAAAAATATATATATGTTTTTCTAGTCTTTATATATATATGTTTTTCCAGTGTTAAGGCCGGGCTCCTAGTTTCTGTGTCATGGCCATTATACACAGCATGCTCTACCCCAACCCTCCATCACTGACAAAGAACAGTACTTTTTCTTCCACTCAAGAAAGAGTCTGGGGATCATCACACACAGTAGAATTACAGCCCCTCATTCAGCTGTTGATTGACCCACTGTTAAAGCACAAAAATACATCCCAAATGACACAGTGGAACACACAATTCCTCCTTGCACGAGTTGGCTAGTCACAGGCCAGTCCTGAAGACTACTGTTCCTCTGAGTTGACTGTGCAGTGCCAGTAGATAGTAAGTTTTCCATCCAGTACCCATTGTCTCTGGCTTCTGGATACATCTGGGTTTCCCAGCAGGGTGCCAAAAATCATATTTTCCTTCCCACTCTTCCTCCTCATCTCCTCCCATTCTTTGGTCTTAACAAAGACAAATCCTTCAGTGTGAAGCAGGTGTGTTACACATGGGCTGTTGAACATCTGGCTTATCCTCTGTGGGGGCCAGAGAAGTGTGAAAATCCTAGAATGGGCAACACTCCAGGAAAGAATATGAATCGCTAGCTCTATAAGCAAATTATTTCTGGTCTCAATTGAAATCCAGACTCACAGTTCTCTCATTCTTCATCGGCCTCAAAAACTCAATCAGGGTTTTGATCTGCCAAAGTTTAAAGGCAGAGTAGGCATAATATGATTTATTTTATATTTGTTCTAGAAAAATGCTCATTTATACACATTTTCATGCCTTGAAACAATTAAGATCCCAAGTGTGGTGGGGTTGTAAAGAAAATTAGGAAGAGGGAATAAGTCATTTTAGGTCTCAAATACTGCTATGCATTTCTGACTTCCTTTGAAATTGTGCCGTGTGTGCATTTGAATTGGTAGTCTACTCTTAATGTGTGACTTTGATCACACATATACATGAAACACCAGTAATTGCTGCTTTCCTTCCTCATACTTTGCAGACTTTCATCAAATTTTATTTTTAGAGACTTGTATGTGAATCATATCTTCACATTTTCATCCTGATAGTCCATTACAAACTTATTTCAGATCAGATATAAAACCAGAGGAATGTGTTTTCAGAATCAAATAATGTTGCAGCTCACATCGGTGAAAGGTTCATCTGGAGAACTTATCTCCAGTGTCAGGATGATAGAAATCAAATGGTGTAAATGCTATGACATTTAAAATAGGTTTTGCCCAACTCTCATGAGCAAGTGGTGATATTTTGATATTATCAGACTGTAGCTTCAGCTTTAATTTTATCTTTAATCAAGAAGAACCTCTAGCCTTGAGTAATGCCCACTTAAACTATTTTTCTAAAATATGTGGATCATGTTGAAGATGTGGCCAGAAATTTAAAAAGAAGGTTGTGTTCCAAACAGAACAGAACAGAATGTATTGTAAGTAGAATTTTTTTTATGCAAGCATAATCCTAGAATTCCTTATTTTAAAATAGGGTTTTTAGTGAAGCTGCAGAGATGGAAGGCTATTGCTTTCAGTAAATTATCAACTTTTCTTTCTTTTTATGAACCTTTGGTTGTTGGAACAGACTGTAGAAAATTTTTTCCAACGTGTGACAAATCCAGTGAGGACACATAAAACTAAATTAGCTGATTTATGATCTAGGGGCAAGGGCTAGCAAGAATAGAAAAGATTGCATCATAGAGTAAAAGAATTATTTTTGTAACAAAGTTTGTTGAGGGTTTTATATCTATGCATGAGTCTTGGCAAGGGAAAATTTTTGGATCCCAAAACCAAATTCCTTCTTGAATTAGTCAACATGATGTGATGAATATATTAACAACAAAGTGTCTGTTGTTGGAGGCAGGATACATTCTCTGGAGTACGTACTGAAGTCTTCACTAGGTGTTCAGGTTTTCGCCAATCGTCTTTCCACTCTTGAAATGGGATCTTTTACTATTGCACTACCCATCTCATTTCTGTTGTCCAGCAGCATCTTGCAGCCCCTTGCCTCCCTCCTAGCCAGAAAAATTTCACAAAATATCTGCTTCTGATGGACACAGATGTTCTTTGACTCGCCTTTGTTGTCCTCGCTCCTGTTCCGACGACCCTTCAGCCTTCTCTTGGCACTATTCTTCTGTGCCTTTCTTAAATTGTGGGGCTGAGTAAGGAACCACCCAGCAGCCTGATAAATGTGGTGGCGCGAACTGTTGTGGGCTTGCTGTCTGGGGAGATCACTTAGACATCCATCTTCAACAGCTGAATTCTTTGCAGTCAAACCATTTTGTAAAGGTGGATTTGAGGGCAAGTATGGCACAGCTGCAGTACTACAAAATGTTTTTCATGTGGCATTCTGAGATAGTGTCAGAGCAACACCAAACACACACTACATTATTTGTTATCACAATAAGCTGCAGTGATACAGAGAATGTAAAAGGTCTACCATAGAAAAAATATATAGGCTTTTCAGTAGGAAGAAGTGGGAGAGTGCTCAAGAATGACTGTTTCAATTGCTTGCATTTCTTTTGATCCATTTTTAGGATCCTGGAGACTCCTTGAAAATGTCTTTCATTCCCTTGAGAGGAAAGTAAAGCTTTATTACTAGAAGCAGTATGGTCGATCATTTTTAGAGCTGTAAACACAAAAAGTGAAAGAAAGCCCGAGCTACTATTCAGAAATGAAAAACCAGAAGCCTGGAGAACTATGCTCTTAAACCTAAAAGGTCTTTAATGGCTTTTAAAGTGAAAAAAAAAAATTATATTGTGCAGATCTTAAGCTGGGTTTCCTTGTGATGTATTACAGTTTGACTAATTTTTCTTTCAGACTCTCATTTCCTTCCCACAAAAGAGTTTTGGTGTTTTGGTGTTTTGTTTTTTTCTTCCTTTTTTATTTATCGTTTTGGGGTTTTTTATTTATAGTTATTTATATATGGTTAACAATGCAAAAAATCAATTTGTACTAAGTTGTTACAAGATGAAATCTTCAGTGAAAATCTCTGGAATTTAAATTTACATATAAATACATGCATACACACAAAACAAAAACAAAGAAAACCTTTGAAGAAAAAATAAAAATAACCTTTTTAAAATCATTCAAATGGGCTTTTGCAGATTGTTATTTCTGCTGAGCTCAAGTTCTTTTCCTTCAAGATAAAATAAATTTTTCTATATGTTTTCATGATGCAGAGCAAGTAGAAGGAAACAAAATTCATGTGAAAACAAAATATATTATTTGTAGAATGATGCTAATTTAAAAAGCAATCTATTTTTAAAATATTGTACCTTTGTAGAAATCCTATTCCATCTTGCTACACTATTATCAAAATTTTTACATTCAGTGTTCAGGGCAGTTAGTGCACCTTACAGCATTATGCTCTAAACCATTCAATTGTGCTGTGCATATGTACTGTTAAAACCAATGCAAACTAGCTTAATTTTACCAGTATGAAGCCTCTGAAAACAGGATTCTTTTATATTAATAAGCTATTATACACATTCAAAAAAGAAAAAAAAAGGAGAAAATTACTGCCTGAATAGATTTGTAAACTTGCTTACTACCTTTTTTTGTTTGAAATCTTGTTCTAAGGCCTATGGCTTTTGTCATTTTCTCTTAAAAATAAGAAGTGATAGATTTTTAAAGCAGATATGTACCACTGTGAACTCATACAAATTCTATTTCACCACAAGGGATATATTTGAGTCAGAAAAGTTAATTTGGCGATATTTAAATATTTAAATGAGAGTATATTGTTTTGCCAGTTGAGTACAAGGTATTGAAGCTGATAACTGAGTGCAAAAATTCTCATGAGAGTGTTCTTAAAAAAAGAAACCCTAAACATCCCAAAAGACAAAATTAGAGTATATAAGGCTTTCAACATGTTTTGAATATTTCTTCTAATACAGTCTTCATATAATATTTTTGGCCCCCAATCTTCTTTAAGAGGCATCTGCTAAGAGCTCACAACTTTTGATCTCAGATGAAAAGCAACATAAGAAAGATAACAGAAGAAATTAAGATGTGTTTAGGATATGTGAAATTCACATGTATTATACATCAACTAGATTTAAAAAATATTACTGGGGTCAGTAAGTCAGATGCTTGAAATTTAAGCTATGACAGATTCATAGCCACACAAACAGTCCAGATTTCTACCCCTTTACCAATACACTGGTAAGAAGGAAAATATTTCTATGCATTATGCATACTCATCTCACTGGTTTGGAAGCTCTGAGGCATCCGCAGGACAAAATCAGAAATGTTGGTGGTATTGCTGCTGCTGTATCCATGTCTTGGCAACATCCTTACCCTTCAATGACTTGTATTGAGTTTTTGTGGGAAGGTTTTGGTAGCAAAGGAAGGCTGCAGGGGTGGCTTCTCTGAGAAGCTGCCAGAAGCTTCCCCATGTCCCACAGAGCCAACTCCAGCCAGGTCCAGCTGCTGCTGAGCAAGGACAAGCCCAAAAGAGTAAATTTACATGAGGAAGAAGTTCCAGATAACACACAGAAAAGACAGAATTGAAAACAAACACCAAAACACAGTGTGGTCCCTGGACTGGGTGAAGTCAAACACGGACCCATGAGATGGCTTGTGATCATCATCTGCTCTCACCCACCAAGAATCTGACTGGCCACCTCATGCTAGCACAAGCAAAGGGAGGGGAGGTGAGAAGGCTCTGGGGGTTTATGCTGTGACTGCTGACTACCAGTCAATGTAGGTTGGAAATCTTCTTTGGCAGAAAGCACGAATTTAGATTTCCTTCTGCTGGAGGGTAAACACAAGATTAATTTGGGGTAGGGCTACAATTTGATAAAAGAAGATAGTTCAGAAATTTCTGAGGTTGTTTAAAAAAGAAACTAATTACATGTGTTTGATGGAGAGAGTTTAGTTGCCTGGGAATAGAGATGTAGACTAGAAAAATAAGGTGTGTTTTTAACTACATTATGGAGAAAAAACAACATCAAGACAGGTGATAATGAAGGATAGGCAGAAGAACAAAATCATGGAGAGAGGGACGCAGAGAGAAATCAAGCATGAGAATGGGTTGAATACCTGGAAGAGTGGTTTAATAGTCAGGATGCCTGTACTTATCAAGTTTTTTTCCACTTACATCTCTGTCAAAATGCAAGTGAACAAGGTGTTTTCCTATTTTACTTGCTCTATGCGATGTTATAGTTGAAATGGCAGAGAGATCTCTGAAGCTGGAATATCAGACGCATCCCTGATTTTATACCATCCTTGACATTTCCTTTTTAGTTCTAACCTGGAAAAACCTACCCTTCTTGGTGAGAATCTGTACACCTAAATGAAGAAAAGATTCATCAAAAGCTATCCTTGCCAACAGAATTCAGCTGAATTTTGCCATACAGGCATTGGGGAGTTGAATTTATAACCCCAGCTAGATGTTTTCAGTCTCTGAGCAGTATATAGGATAGTAGGGTGCCAAGGAATTGAATTTACAACAGTCAGCATTGAATGGGACTAAACATCTAAACCAGCAAGTGGTGAATACTAAAGTGTTTCTGAAACCCACTTTTCTCCTGAGTTTTATGCTCTTCATTGTGCCTGTGAGGATGAAATTCATAGCCTGAAACTTCATATAATTTAAGATGCTGAGTTGTGGGTAACTAATATACTTTAAAATTTAATGGTGGTAGTAGTAGTGTCCAATGGTTGTAAATTATTTATAATAGTCTTTTGGTTTGTGAAATGTATGTTGCAGAGGGAGATCAAACCCTCGGTTCCAAGAAAAATGTCCTACCTATTAGACAGAAGTAAGATTTGTAGCAGTCCTTGGGCCTGAGCCCAGAATCTATGGCTCCTGTGCCCAATGTCTCTTCTGTGGGCTTCTAAGAGAACACTTCCAGTATTAATTGGGAAAAAATCCTAAAATTTTTATGTCCTTTTGTGCAGTGACTAGCATGACTAGGAATGGTGGAGCATTGTCCTCACATCTCACCATTTCAAGTTTGATACTTAGGTCATGTTCCTGGGTAATTGAAATACTGGTTTGAGACTCCTTCTTCTGCCCCTCATCCTTTCCAATTGTTTATGTACATTGAAGATTTTCTAGACAGTTTGAAGGGAATTTTGTCAAACAGCTTTTGCTTTTAACTTCTATTAATATATCCTTTGAGTGAAGGGACATGTAAAGATTCAAAGTAATTACTTCTCTGTCCTGCTAAAATAAACCCATCTGAAGTGATGTGCTTGAGGTCTTTACTCACTAAGAAGACATTACTTTCAAATGTCACATGGCATCTGAAATCTGGCACCATTATTACTAAGAAATCATGTATATTTTATTTAAGAATAGGGGTGCCCTAAAAATATGAGTTCACTGTGTTTTTCTTAAAAGCCTCTGTTACCTACAAGAACATGATAAGATCTATTAAATATGCAACTTTAGGATGAAATGACCAAGGGAGCTCTCATATATAAAACTCCAGATATCCCAGATATCACAAAATTGGTCATTAAGCAAAAAAAATAAACCATGGAGTTTTAAAAGTTTTTTTCTCATAGAACCATACAATGGCTTTTGTTGGAAGAGATTTTAAAGATCATCAAGTTCCAACCTCATTATCATGAGCAGGGACACTTTCCACTAAATTGGGCCCATCCAACCTGTTCTTGAACACTTACAGGGATGGAGTATCCCTAGCTTCCCTGGACAACACCTCAACACTCTCTGAGTTACAAAGTTTTTTCTAATCCAAATCTCTCCTCTTCGACTTTAAAACTATTCCCCCCTTGTCCTATCACCTGCCCATGTAAATAGTCACTCCCTATCTTTCTTCCTTTAATTACTGAAGGATGCAATGGAGTTTCCCTGGAGCCTTCTCTTCTCCAAGCTGAACAGTCCCAGCAGTCCCAACAGCCTGCTCAGGAAAGATGTTGCAGCCCTTGGATGATTTTTGTGTCCTCCTCTAGACCTGCTTCAACAGCTCCATGTCTGTCCTGTGTTGGGGAGTCCAGACATGAATACAGGACTCCAGGTGGTGTCTCTTGAGAGGAGGGTAGAGAAGGAGAATCATCTCTCTCAACCTGCTGGTCACACTTATTTTGATGAGGCCCAAGATGCTGTTGGGCTGTGAGCAGACATTGCCTGCTCATCTCAAGTTTTTTGTCTACCAGTATCCCCAAGTTCTTCTCTGCAGGATTGGTCTCAATGTGCTTCTCCCAGTCTGTGTTCATGTCTGGGATTGCCCTGATACATCTGCATTACCTTGCACTTGAATTTGTTGAGCCTCATGCTGTTCTTCCAAACACATTTCTGAGCTTCATCCAGGTTCTCCTAGATGGCATCTCATCCTCTAGGTGTTTGATTTGCCCTGATTAGCTTGATGTCATCTGCAAACTTGCTGTACTTGATGCTACTGCCTGCACCATTGATGAAGATACTCAAGAGCACTGGTCCCATGACAGAGCCTTGAGGGACACCACTTGTACCAGCCTCCACCTGGACATAGAGCCATTGATCACAACTCTCTGGCTGTGTCCACAGAGCCAATTCCTGATCTACCAAACGGTCTGCCTTTCAAATATATATCTCCTCAATGTAGAGATAAGAATGTTGTTAGGGACCAGCTTGAAGGCCTCACAGAAGTCTAGGTCAACAACATCAGTCAGTCATCTCAGGTCATGGCTCCTGACATGTTGTAGTTGTAGTTGCTTAAAACAGAATATTTAACTTTTTCAGCCCTGTTGAAGAGTAAAGACAGTTAAATATAAAGGCATCTAACTCTGAGGAGCTTAACATCATCCTGGTATCACCTATTTTAGAACCTAAGTATTGAGGAGGCATTCCTGGTATATGTGCACCCTGGAATACTGCATTAACATATCACTCAATGATTTGTTTCCTGACTCTCAGATGCAAGTGTAACTGCTTGACCTTCCAGAAAGGCACAAGACATTTCAAAGTATTTTAACAAAGTAAACTGGAAAAAGCTGTACTGTAACAATGTGTTCTAATATAATGGTTCACCTTTGGTCTCTACAGGGTGTCTGTGGAATCAGTTCAGCATAACATTTAAATGTATGCAAATGACAAGCATGATTCACTGCTTGGAGGCATCCCTGGAAGCCTTTCCAAAGGACCTTTAGATCAGGGCAGTCTAAAAGGCCTTGCTATTTTGCCAATCAAGCCTTGAAGATACAGCTTTGAAAATATTCTCCTGAAATTTCAGTAATCTTCAATATAATTAGAGCTTTGTCTGCATGTATTTAATTCCCCCCTTCCTTTCTGTGGATTTTTTTATTGGTTATTTGTTGTCAGGCTATTGCATATTCACAGCACGCATCAACCTCACCACAAAAAGGTTCTTTCACCACAAAGGTTGGGTGTTCTTCTCCCTAAATATTGTTGAAGCTATTTATACTCCTGTTACATATTTATAGAAGAGTCCATTTGTATCTTAATGGTAGTGTCTTCCCTCTGCAAAAACCTTAATCCACCTGAATTTACTGGGAACATGCAGGATTGCCTCAGCTGTTGTGTGATTCCCAGCAGACTGTTTTGATATTCGCATGTTTCTTCTCTTGCTAAGATAGACAAATCAGAATGAGAATTACACTCACTGTCCTAGAAAAGCAATGTGAACTCGAGATGTGTGTGGGACAGAAAAGGAATGTGTTTCCAAACTGGTTCCCATGGCAGAGTTGCTCACCATGCTGTTATGACTAATTTTCTGGGTGAGCACGAGCTAAACAGCTTTTGCAACATGAAGAGGAAAACAATTAAGCACTTACAGTATTGTGAATCTTTTCCTCCAGATATGCAGATATGCATAGTTTTTTCTCAGTAGTTTACAATGAACACATTCTTGTACTTTAAATATTCTTCTGACCTGTTTTGTATATGAAAATCTATCTTTCCCACATCTTTCTAAGTCATGAGAAGTACTAATTAATTTTTATTTTTTTTTAAGCAGAGAAGAGCTATATCAACTGTGGATACTGGTTTGATTGCAAATCCAGAAACCACAATAAAGGCTGTTTTCCTTACATCAGATGTGGTGATTCATATGTGGTAGTCTTGGGCTCCAGATTTTTACAGCTCTGTTAATTGATCATGAGCCAGAGCCTGGGGCTGTATAATTAAGTTAGCTGGGAAATTAATGCAGGAAATGGCTTCTAGATTTGATTGGTTTAAAAAAATCTATGAATATACTTATTTAATCCTTTTGAATTAAACTTGGTGCCAAAAAAATTATGTTAACTACGTCTGCAATTTCATAACTTCAGGGCAGTATTCTTTTTCTGCCTTTAAAATCAGAGATGTTTTCACAAAATAGTCATCTTAGACAATCCAGTAAAAGGTCTCTCTGTCCTTTTTTTTAAGAAAAGCTGGATGTCCTGTGTCTTTGGTGTGACACCTATAGACACAGACATTATACAAGCTGGGATCTAGGTACTAAATATCCTTACTTACAGCTTAACGGTGAGTTGCTGTGCCTGTGCAAAAGCCCTCTGAGGCAAATCTAGCTTAATGTGGGCACAGCTTATACCAGCACATTGTAGAACAGGAGTGGTGATTCTCTTTTTTTCTTCTGAATCTTATGCATTGTGCCTGAAGTTTGAGAAAGCAGGTATTTTATTTGTCCTTTGTATTCTGAGATTGTATGAGGTCTCTAAAAAAAATTAGAAATGCTATAACAAAAGTGTTTGAACCCAGGACATCCTTGAAAAGAGGGTAAGAAGTGACTAAATACTTTCTAGTTCTGAGTTCATGCACTGCCTTCCCATAACTCAGGGAAATAAATAGTCTGCAATTACATTGAAGTCATAATTAAAGTCAGTGCAGTCATTCAGGGTAATAGTGAAGACAAACAATCAAGTTCAAGCTTAGAGAGTAGATGAAGATACCAAAAGATGTTTGGTTTTGGTTTAAATCTGTAATTATTGTGTGTGACTTTAAGTCACACACTATATCCATCTTATTCTGTCTTGGGTTATGTTTGTCATGTGATACCACATAAAATGACTGTTACTCAGCAATTTGTAGGTCTTGATAGAATTATTTTAGATCTGCTTTTTCTCACAGAATGGAGGGAAATTGGGAAGTGACATTACAAAGCCAAAGGAGAAGAAAAACCATGATGAACAAATAAAAAAGGAGTAAGAAATAGTTTTCTTGAGACTTTGTTGCACTTTAATTTGATTTAGACTTGTCAAAGAGAAATAACTTTAATCAAGGGACCTTTAATGATTCTGTACGTGGGGCATTACATATTTTCTAAGGGAAAAAGACAAGGTAAAATAAAAAGTGCAGTACCAAAAGTGCATCAGGCTTCAGTAATAAATAAATTCAGACTGAACATTATTGGGGTGAAAGGTTATGGTTGTACAATTAAAGTTGTTATCCTAAGGTGATGTTCTAACATTACTAGCACTGCCAAGAGACAAATTCCAGCTTTTAAAAACAAGCTTATGTGAATGGAGGGAAAGTCTTTTACTACTTTATTTACTTTATTTGGGAACTACAGAAATGCTAGACCAGAACTGTGTGTCTCACCTTCTTTTCAGTTCTTGTTAACATATGATGGAACAAAGTGAGATGTCACTGTACATATATCTGCATATCATCCTAGAGCAGCAGCAGATGATCAAATTAACAAAAGTAAATTCTCTTGTTCTGGGAATTTAATGGTTTTAATGTTAACACTGAATCTGTAGTAAAAACCTTCCACATTCTAAAATTCTTTTTAAATTAATTGTAAGAGTGGAGCATGGTACAAGAAAGTTTTTAATCAAGATAAAGTGTTCTGCAAAGAGATGTCTTGTAACATTTCTATACAGCCTTGCTTCTATCTCCATGAGGTATCAATCCAAACCTTACAAATTATAGAGGTTCAGCAAAAAGAATCAGTATTTATTTGAAGAAAGCATTTCAAGTTTTGAACTCCTATAAAGTATGCACATTTCTAATAAATCCGACTATTTCCAGATATACTTTTTTCTTTAGTCAATGGATTTAATGAAGGAATCTTTAGAAAACAGGAAAATATAGACAACATTTCAGACATGACAAGTAGAATTATAAGGATGAATAATATTTAGGTAGGAGTTGTAGAACAAAACATTAGCAAAGTTTATTTTACTCCTAGTCGTCTATTTTAGTCCCTTGCAAGTTCTTCTTTTGGCTGATATACTCATTACTTCCTTTATGGTAAGAAGTTGAGCTGTCATTCTTTGCCATCACAAACATTGGTAATAATGGGCTAAATAGAGGTATATGATAGGGGCTTGGTTTTATTCCATGGGTGTTGACTGAAAAGTTTGTAACTGGGACAGTTTCTTTTTCTTCCTCTGTCATGCGTTGTCATCTATACCTTTATGAAAAGTGCAACCACTGTTATTATGTTTAATTCACATTTAACCTGCTTGCTCTGTTGCCAGTTCTGGGTAATGCACACTTTGGGGGACTCTGTGTCAACTTCTGTGGATGTATGTGATTTTAAGAAAATCAGCACCATAAAGGAACTAGTACGTCGGTATGAAGGATCCCAGGTCAGCCATAACTTCAACCCAGGTTTGTATGAAAATTCCAATGTTAGCACCAAAAAATTCTGGTTTTCATTATGTGGTTCTGCCAGTAATTTCAACACTAGGGACTTTTATTGTGTCCTACACAATTGCACATTATGGTGTCTATAGAAATATTTCAGGATTGCCTTTCTTTACAGTGGGAGACAAAATTGTATGCAAAATTATAGGCAAATAAAAGTGAAACACAAACTCTGATGCTGATATTTATTAGGATCATCATCCATTTAGATTTTCCTGAACATGCCTTGTTTGTCTGTCTGAAACTTGTTTCTGGGCATAGATTTAAACATACAGATATTTCAATGAGGAATGGAGGCTCTATCTAACACATCTGCTGTGTCTGAGTTCATGGGAGTTCAGCGCACACAAAAGAAATGTCATGCAAATCCAACAGTCTGCACAGCACTGGGCAATATATTTTTGTGGGAAAAATTGCTGGGCTTTTTTTTTTTTAAGGTAGAAGCTTATAATCTGAACATCATAACTGAACTGAACTTGAGCAAGAATTGGGTGTGCAGTAATTTATTGACATTATTTTGGTCAAAAATATGATACAAGTATTGGAATTTAAATCTTATTAACAAATTGAGCTGTAATAAGTTTTTCATCTTATTCACAGAGTTAAATATTCAAAAAGCTCAATGATGGAATGTATATCTACACAAATCTATCAAGGCTATGAATTTCTGCGAATCGCAGGTCTCAGCACAGAGCAATAAAATGCAGGATGTTAAGGCTTTTTTCCCTTTTCATCAAATCATACCCTCAGCAGGAGAGATATGTAGTTCTAAGCCTTTGAGGTTACGGCTAGTGACACTTCCAGATGCTTGGAGGCATTACTTCAGATCCAATGTGAGTGGCTGTAATATTGCTCCATATCTTGTGAAGAAATCTCTGCAGACAGATGAAAGTCGACATACAGTTTCCAGCTCTTCATCTATACCTGACACACAGTGCAGAGTTGTGGTTTGTCAATAGTTTTGAAAGGGATGCAGAATGGTGTCAGTGAAATTAAGGTTCCTCACTTATTAAAGGCAAAAGTGAAATTTGTCCAGAAAAAGTGATGCTCCCTGTGCTCCATAGAAATGTCTGAATTTTAAGCCACTCAGTGGTGTGTGCACTGCCAGTCACCTTATTGAGGGTGAGCGTCATGAAGGAAGTGTTGTAGGGCTGGAAAAGTAGGTGGAAAAAAAACCAATGCATGCATTGTGTAAAGGAAGTTTAAAAAGTTGTAACAATTATTTTGAGTAACTGATTGCCAGCGCTTAATTGCAGTGCTGAACAAAAACCCCAAGACATTACCTTAGGCAAGGTGAAAAATTGCCCTTCTTCTATTTATCCTAATGCACTCATCATAACAACTCTGACGAGGTCTTCTACAACTTTTGTACCCTGAGGAGTTAACAGAAGTATTAATAACATGAATATCAAAGACTCATCCTAGTGCCTGTGGTCCTGGTTACTGCTCCTTTCAGGAGTGTTAGTGCCAGCACCACTTTAAAGCACAGAGACTTGGTGATAAAGCTCCTGTTCAGTTTGATGCATGAGAATTGTACTTTCTGCATTACTGCAGACAATGGAATCATTAACTCACTATCAATCACGCGGCTCTCAGCACAGCCTGCTCTCTAACAAGAAGCCATGGGGCATAAGTTATAAATAGCACACATAAGTCAACCCGCTTGACCAGTTGTAATTGTGAAAGAAGGATTGCAAATTGAGTTTGGTCATTTGCTCAAGCTTTCCAAAGCACACCAGTGTGCACGTGGAAATTCAGCCAGAAATGTCCTGTTTCATTAGAAGGCTCTGAGGGATGGAACTGGAACTCAGTACCTGCTTCTCCTTTTCCAAGTAATCGTTTTAGAAGTCTTGAGTATCTCTCAGTTTGAGGTAGCTTTTTCTGTTGTAACAAGACAGATTGAGTTATTGTGAGTTTTGGAAGTATTTTGAAGCCTGATTCTCTCTGTTGTTCCATTGTCTGGGCTGAGAGAGTGCCACAGAGAGTGTGTATGGGTGGGGCATAGTATACCAAGAACTAAAGTGACAGGGCAGAAAATAAATTTGCATTGTTGAGGATGCTAAGACTATTATACCTCAATAGGCCCTCAAACATAGGTGTTTTAATTATAAGGGTTTTTTATTTTTACATTTGTATTTCAGTTCCATGAGAGATGTTAAATGAGTGGATTCATACAATCTCTTCTCACTTTACTGATTCTCTTCCATGGAAAGCAAATGAAAGCTATTTTAATTGCCTTTCTTAAAGGGAATGAGATCACAAACAAGATGCAATCTGTTTTTATAGTTCTCTTTGTTACCTGGCATGAAGGGCTAGAATAAGCTTTTAAAAGTAGGCAATTCTGACATAAAAGTGGGGTGGTCAAGGTCTGTGATTCTTCAATGACTACCACTGACAGCTTTATCATAATTAAATTGCCCACTCTTCTATTCTGTAGTAGAAATCCTGAGAGAAGGTAGCAGTGAAATAGCTCACTGTTTTGAGCTGAAATGCACTCCATCCCTTATGCAAAGGGATTTGCTGTAGCAAAGGAGTGTAATTTACACCTTCCTGTGACAGCCTTTGTGACTTTGACCTGGAATGCAAAAAAGAACCCAGGCATACTTATTGAAGACTGCTATAAATAGATTTAAATGCAGAGGCTTATCTTAAGCTTAACAATAAGTTGTCTTTACAGTGCTAACAAAGTAGACCACACAGCTTTGTTTTGATTTTTACCTGAAGTATAGATCTGTGTGGTCTAGATGGATGATATCAATTGCATTTGAAAGCCTGATAAAATGGAATGCAGATGATTTATCTAGCTAATACCAACCTCTCCATAAAAGCCATAGTCATTAGTAAACCTTCGCATATATATATATCTTCCTTATTCTTGTGAATGCATTGTAAATGCTTCTTTTAAATGCATGCATCTTCCTTAGTTTCAGGATCTTTTTTCCAGTGGTTGAGAGCAGTGGATTATGATGATTTTTCTGCAATTTACTGTGAGACATTGTAACTGAGGCATGTTCTGCAGATAATGATGCATTAATCAGTGTTGCATACACACACACACACACACACACACACACACACACACACACACAGACAGTTCTTTGCACTGCTTCTGTCAATGGCTGAAAAATTTACTGGTTGAGAAAGTATCATATTAAAATAAATGAAAACTATTGTTTACATCTCTGGTGCCTTGAGAATGGTTACTTCAAACATCTAAAATCACCCCAGAATTCCAGGTAGCCATGCTGTTGTAAGACCATGCTATTGCATGTGAATAATTTAACATGTAAGATCCCACAGTATATGACTCCTTTAAAATTGCTGTTCCCTACAACCTGTATTTTATAAATTATGTGAATAGGCAACACATGATTATGACTGAGCATGGTTTCTGCATGCTACAGAAAATTATTTGAAACTTGTTTGAATGGAAATTTGAAGAATAAATGTAATGAGGGAAGCCATAGGGATATTAATATGCCCACATTTAGTGAGAAATATTCTCTTAAAGCTCCCTGGTTGGCAACATGCACATCGATATATGCATAACTTATTTTGAGTAATAGACACAAGGAAAACTTTTCCAACATTTTTCAAAGAACTATAAAATTCTAATGAAATAAAAAATTGCTAGAGAGGAAATACTTGATCATTATATTTTAATGTTTATTTCTCCTAAGTTCCAGTTTATGACACATTCTGATTTCTAAATATGTAATTTAGATGTTAAAAGGTGGAGTTTCTTAATCTGACACTTCTGAACCTTCATTCCACGCCTGTGATTGATTTATTTTGGCCCAAACTTGAGTGGTAAGGACAAGGGAAAGAAGTTGTTTTAATTTTTGTAAGATTTAGAAATTTAATTTTCTCTTGAGGCATACTAGAAAATCATTTTGGGAGGCAAGAAACATGAATTTCAGGAATGAAACTTAGAAACTTCACTTATTGAAGAGGGAATTTATTGTGTATGTGAATCTCATTGGCAGCTGACATTGCTTATAATTTCTGGTGCATCAGGCTGAAACTCCATATGTGTGAAGAACAGCAATATACTTGCTTCAGATGATTAAATGTTAGAAGGAAATTTGTTGCAATTCATCCTTGCATTTAGCATTGGGAATGTGAGCCTGAGTGTAGGTCAGAGGCCCAGGACTTAAAAATACCATTGCACAAAGATGCAAAACCTCATCATTTGTATATATGAATATTTAGTACCTGTATCTCTTGAAGCTGCTAAAACCAGGTCTCAGAGTAGTGAATTCACTCCTGCTGTACATTGATTCTCTCATGACAAGGTGAGAATTATTGCAGAACTGTAACTCATGGATGCTTGCTCAGATGATTTGAGGCACGGACAGGAATCTGCATGGAGGAATGGGGCAGCCCCCATTCCTACACTGCATGCATTTCACCTGCCTTGCAGAGCACAGCTACAGCCTGCTTTTTTAGAAAGACAGCAAGCATTATTTTGCTTTTATTGCAGATAGATTGCTGATATTTCCAGCAGAGCAAGGGTCAAATTTTGTGCAATGTTTTGTGTGGTCAGAAAAGGAATATGACTAAATACTCTTCTGTTTTTCAGTTTTTTGATTGCCCCAAAGAGGTCACTGTGACTTTTCTAACTGATGGCTTCCTCTCCTTTTGCTTACAGCAGTTTCCTCCATCTCCTGATGTTCTCTCCCCCGCTAATTTCCTCTTCTGAGGTCAAACTGCTTCTTTTAAGCCCTCTCCATTGCCAAAGGGTGCTGTTGAGAATGGGAGAACTGTACTCTTTGTCTCTAGTCTACTAACCTATAGTGCAGATTAGAGTTTCTCTAGCTAACTGTAATTTTCATCTTGAGATTTATGCTCAGGTTGAGCTCAAGACCAGGCAAGTTGTGTTTGTGGTTTGTGTAACCACAAGCAGCTGGAGAAGACCCATTAGAAAACAAAGGACTCCTTATATCTGAGCATGTCCAGCATCTGCACAGGCAACCACAGCAGCTTGCATCAGTTTTTCACATGTAGACTTCAGGGACTCTGAGGGAAACCATATGATATGCAGGCACACTGGGTGTGTTGTGCCCATGACTGCTTTCTGAAACTGGTGCAGACAGCTCTCTTCTGCTTGTGGATGCATTAGGGCAATGATTTTTAACTGCATGGCCACAGATGAACAGTTTTGCAAGGATAGTGGTGGTTGTACGTGTTGCAAATTATTTAAGAGGGGATAAAATATAAGAGTCCTAAGACACTTTCCTAGCCCTCGGGAGAGCTTTATTTTCCCCTTTTTAATTCCTGTTTTAAGGAAGAGGGACCTTTTTTTCTAGTATTTGGCAATGCCACACTGTTAAACTCCAGAGCTGTTCTGTTCTATAATGTAGTTCTTTCAGCTATCACTCTAGCGCTGTCTATACTTAACACAGTGACTTTGGTAAAGGGAGGGAATATAGCATGATATTACATGCTATATTTCCTCCCTTTATCTTTTTCACCGAAGGGTCCAACTCAAATCAAGACTGAAATCAAGTGTTATGTAAAAAAACCCCAAACAACCTAGCAACAATAAAATGGTAGCCAACACAAAGTTTTCTTCTAAGTGTGGTACTAGTGTGATTGGTATATGAATGAGCCTCAAGTGCCTACATTTCCTGGCTACCACAGGCCCAGTTTCTCTTGTGAATATGGATTATTTCTTTAGCTTGATTTTAATAGATTGGTGGCAGTGATCAACAAGACTCAGTTGGGAGAGATGTTGAGGTAATATTCTTTTCTTCTGAGTAGTAAGAGAAATTAAGCATCTTAAACTGCCTTTCTGTACTGTTCTAATGTGGGAACAGGAATGAATATCACCCACTGCTATTACCCTAGGTGAAAAATCTAAAGGGAGAAAAAAGGAGTTTTAAGACAAAAATGTTTGCATGTACTGATAAAGTTAAGACTTCTTTTTCCAAGAGGGAAAGTTAAAGAAACTCTGCTTTCTGAACCAGCGTTCCTGAAATTCTGCTGCATGAGAAGCAGCTATGCTGAAGTAGCTTTCACACAACATAAGCTTGTTCTTGTCAAGAGTGTCCCATTATATAGGCCCTGATGGCTTTTAAAATCTAGTTTTTATACACTTAGCACAGAGAGAGAACAAAAGGAGCCCAATTATTAATTTTATGCAATAATTAGGGAGTTTTTAACACAAGGTGGACACACCAAAGATTGCTTTTTAAGGGCTTAAACTGATAATCACATTTTATAAGTATGCCTGAAGTCTTTCTTTAGGCTATGAAGATTCATCTGTATAAGGCAGTGTTTAGGTTTCAAAAATGTAACTAAAGTAAAAATTGCACTTTCTTTACCTTAGCTTTACAGATGCTGTTTCTGAATTAAACTACTAGAGGACAAAAAAAGTCTTATGATTTAGTTGAATTTAAGAAACACGAGGCATGTAGATGATTTTTCTGTGATTGTATAAAGATATTAAAATATTTAGAAATACATAATAAAAAATTCTACAAGAAGATAAAATTATTACTGCATCAATCATAAATGGAAAGGAAATATCAGGCATTTTAAACTGTTCAAGTGTTCTATAAAACAATGAAATACATTAAGCAAAATTATTGTATGATTTGAGTTTAAATGCAAGTAATTTTTTTTCTTTCCCATAGGGAAATATTCTTATTACTCAATAGATATATTGTTTGTGTGCATTTGAAAGATATACATTAAACACAAATATATCATATGCGTGCATATATATACATATACGTACAAAACAAAAAACTTCTGGAGAGCAAAAATATGCCACTTCTAGCATTATTAAAATAAATCTCTTTATTTTGCAGAAAACATTAATTGCTGGAATGTACACATTTCAAAATACTGGTATCATAGATACTCCCAAGAGTTCCTTGATCCTTGGGAACCCTGACAGCTGATAAAATCCTGATAAAAACAACACCTACTAAAGTACAAGTTCAAATAAATAAAAAAAGGAGCACATTCCATCTACTTTGGAAGTATCAAATATGTTTACTAACAACTGATCTAAAGCTTATTGAAGTCAATGAAAGTTAATTGTAATTTAATTAACTTTAATGAATTGTTAATAAAACCTGTAATTTACACTGGATCTGTAGACTCCTTTGTTTTTCAAGTATGATTCATATATAATAATATCTGCTGAGTCCTCCTGTAAATTTTCGCTTCTACCAAAAGGTCTATGATTAACCAGGTTTCCAGGGAAGCCATTGAAAAGTAAAATTGGAATTAAAGTTTTGCTTGGGAATTCTATGCACATATTTAGGAAGCCATGAATGTAGCAATAAGTAAAAAAAAAAAAAAGAATTAACATATAATTTAATTTTATAGAAATGAGTGGGCTGCTTAGTAACAATAGAACAAAAATGTTGTTAAAACAAAAAAAAAATAACATCCATCCATTAAATCTAATATTCTTTCAAAGCTAGAGTACCATTTTCAGACCTAGCTAGAAAGGTTCTACTGATGAGATTGAAATAAAACTGT
Organism: Passer domesticus; assembly: GCF_036417665.1. Classification (NCBI taxonomy): domain Eukaryota; kingdom Metazoa; phylum Chordata; class Aves; order Passeriformes; family Passeridae; genus Passer; species Passer domesticus. The sequence goes on along the minus strand of NC_087476.1, from coordinate 18,063,878 downwards.
CTGTGAATACATATATATATTTCTATTAAGAAACAAATAAAATGAGACGCGGAATACTATGAATGTGTATCAAAATCCCCTTTTGGACATATCTTCTTTTAGAGAACTGTACCTGATGGTTCATATTGCATCAGAATGAAAGCAAAGTTTGAAATAACTGTATATCCCATGAAATGGAATTCTACTCGTAGTCTAAATCTGTCAATTTCCGTGTAAGTTAGAGCTTCATCTTCAAGCAAACTCTAAGATAGGAAGCATTCTTGGAAGCACTAACTTCTCTCTGGACATTTTAAAATAGAAAAGCATCTTTTGCTTGATAGTATATTGTGGTTAGATGTGAAGTGGTCAAACATTTACCAGACGGCATATTTGATTGGCTTTCGTGGATGTATCTGTTTCAGAACATGTAAGAATTGTTGATGCTGCCTTTATACTGGAAAGCCACATTATCCTGTTCCTGTGGAGGAATATCTTATATAAAATTTGATTGTGACCATATTGGTTGCAAAGGCCTAACTCATCAAAACTACTTCCCATTTAATTAACAGAGCAACATATATTAAATAGCAACATATATTATATGTCTAGAAATTTTCCTAGAGTTCAGTTCTAGCTTTGCTTTCCCACATTTGTTGCTGTTATCAAAATGTTTCCATTACTAAAATCTCACTAAAACATTTTCTTTTTATATGACTATTATGACAGTTTATAGTGCACATATGAAATAAAATGTTTTTCTACATTGGTCTCCATGGCCATGCATGTGATCTATTTGAAGCATCTGTTTTTCAAATGATTAGAGAATGTTAAAATTCATTAGATTAATTGTTTAAATAAGTATTACTACTAAGAGAATGAGATCGGTGAAAAAAATGGAAGAAATTTTCACTTCCATTATTTTGAGGTTTTTTAATTCTAATGTCTTTGTGAAATTACAAGTGGTGAATTCACTCAATTTCTTGTGCAAAGGTTATTGCAATCAAGACATATTTTTCCACTGGAGACATTATAATAATATGATATGATATGATTTGATATGAGCTTAACTCTGTTAGCAATGACTTAGCTGCTTAGCACTGGGTGAACAAGTTGCGTGTAAATCCTATATACTGCTCTATACATTTTCTTTTCTTTTCTTTTCTTCTTTTTTTTTTTGTTTAATAAATTCAACTGATGAATGCAAGAGATTTAGATGTTCCAGTCTGCATTTGTGAAAATACTCTCTGAAGTTCAAATTCCATTTTGAAAGCAAGATGACTGCATGGCTAGTAGGCACTGTAATTATGTGGTTTTCCTTCTGAGAAGAAATTCCTTCTGAGCACCAGGGACTGCATGTGCCACTTAATGGAAAAGGAAATTTAGGAATGATCAACAGCTGGATAATCTTGTCTTTTGAGTAGAAAAATGAACCAGAAAAAGCTGTTGGAGATTGCCTGAGCCAGGACAAACGTGATCAAAGACAGCCTGTTTGTGGCTGTGGCTGGGATGAGTAAATGAAGAAGAATCATAAAGTAGTAGAAATTAGATTTTTTTTTTGGTTGGTTTGATTAGGGTTTTATATTTGTTTTTTGTTTGTTTGTTGGTTGGTTTGTTTCTTTTGTTTTGCTTCAAGAAGTCTTCTACATAATTTTTGCACTTTTTCACTCTCATAATCTTGACTTACTAAAATGACCATGAAGGATAATTTTTTTAAGTAAGACTGATTTAATTAAATAATTTTTCAAAAGCCTTTTTTTGTTGTTGTTTTCAATTCCATGTTAGATTGCTGTACTGTCTACATGGTCTTTTAAAGCTACTAGGAAATTTCACATTTTACATGCCATCTGTTTAAGTGTTGCATCTTGTGGGAAACTGTTCATGTTGTCTGCCATTTCATGTCTAGTCATGGTTATAAGGGACTAGGTTTTATTCTACTAATCACTCAGTTAAAGAAAGTCAGAATATTTCTTCCCCTGTTAGTGAAGCAGTGAAGTTGCAGTTCCTATAACAATTCCATATTTTCTCCCCAAAATTAGTTTTCGAAAAAGCAGGGTAACTTTTCACATGGAATAGTAGAGGAATTTAATTGGAAAAGTCTAGGGTAGTTTTCTGGTTTAGAGTTAGATTTCTGGCTAGTGTAAGTCAAGACAGTTTTATTTAACTTTCAAGTCATTTAATAGTAATAGATCATAAATCACTAGTGTGGTTTTCTCTTCTGACTCTCTAATTAAAATGCATTTCTGTGGTCAGAAGAAGGGACATGTGAACACACATGGAATAAATGGCATAAATGCCACATTAAAGACTGTCACTAGTCCTAAAAAAAATCTTGGGAATAAAGAAAGAGTACATAACTTTTGATGTTATAGTAGCCACTTCATATTTCACTGTGAGCATGGCAAGAGTTTAAATTGTTCCTCTTCCAAGGAAGACAATTTTTATGATATCATGAATTTATGCAATGCATCCTCTCTGATGTGTCTATCAATTGTACTGTTGTATACATATCTGACTTATAAAACCTGTTATGCCAAATAATACTTTCTCTATTGCTGTAGGAAAAGTATATTTTATTATCTTTTCTTGGACTCTGCAGAACTTCTGTTAGTTTAGGTTATTTGCTAACACCATTAGGCGGCTTTCTTTGGGATAATGGATTTGTTATTTTCAGGTTTAACAGGTTTAAGTGTTTTCTGTAATGTGTCAACTTATGAAATGGAAAAGATGTAGTGCACTGAGAGTTACATTAAGAAATTTCTTAGCTTGAATGGAGTTAGCCTGAGCTCCTACAAAGTGAAGGACAGCTTCTGCAGCTATTAGCCCTCATAGAGTGGCTTCCTCCAAGCTGAGGCAGCTTTCTTACCCTGTGAGCTCAGACATCCAAGAGCCACAGTAAGGGTCAAGTAAGATTGGAAGGCTGAAAAGAGAAAAGTGTAAGTCTGTGTTTAAAATACTTATTGTCTTGGAAATGTAGTTAAAGTAAAAAATATTGCAAAGTAATTGTTATAATTTATAGCTAAACAACTGAGTTCCTCAGGAAAGGTTAATGACAAGTGGCTGCAAATGTTTAGTTAGCAGAGCTAACTGCTGTTACACGCCTACAGAACTTAGTTCCTTGAGAGGGAGCTTTGTAGTCTGCCACTAGTAGATGCAGCCAGTTTTCTGTTCTCTCCTTCTGAAAGAACAAAGAAAGTGCTGGATCTTCCTTTTCCTTGACTAGTGGTTGCATAGGAGAGAGAAGTTTATAGGAAGCTCAAAAAGAGATAGTACTCCCATTAATTGATTTAAAATAACTTCATCTGTGCAAGTAAAATTAATTGGTATTTCCTGGCAGGAATAAATGTAATGGAATCAATGTTTTCTTATAAACACAAATACAGATATATGAGCACGTGCACATATATGTGTATCATTGTAAACAGAGATAGCTACAATTCTTTCTGTATATTTTTGGAATTTCTTTGTGATGATGAGAAATATGAGAATATCCAAAGTGGCCTCAGCAACACTGATTTTATTTCACTGACTTCAATGAAATGCATAGTATTTTCTTAAATAATCCCATATTATGCTTTCTCCCCTTCACAGGATGTCCTCATTTCAGAACTTTTACTACCTTTCATCCTTCCCTCTTCATCAGGGAAAGTCACAGGCTTTTGAACAGTTTCAAAGACTCCAGTGGATTTTATAAATCCTCAGCTGAACATACATGGTTTCTTGAGGTGGAACCAACCTGAAACTTTAAAAAATGAATGTTGGTTTCCGCTTCAGTGCTGGAAATCTTGGTACAAATTCATCAGTGAGTTTAATGAACCTCCTGTATAACATAAATCAAGCCAGAGAGATTCAGTATGTGAATGTGAAATATTGGTTAATGACATGTACAAACTAAAGATAGGGCTCAGTGTAATTTAAAAAATATAATTTACTGAAATAATCATGATTTTGGTGGCCATTTTTGTTTGGAATTAAGTGTAATGAGGGTCCAGGCAGGACTTTCTCATTTTCTCGAATACCTTTATCCCTTAGAGTGTCTTAGGCAGATATGACAGAGAGAGATCAAATGGAGTACATGGAACTGAAATACTGCCTATTCTCTGGTTATCATAATCTCAGATTTAACACAACTTCCTGTGGCTGATGCCTCCTCAAAATGTAAGGTGTAAAACATGACCAACCTGTGTTTCTAGTAACACAATCTCCTGCTAGCTGCATATTTTTCCTTTACAAGCCTAAATTACTTTATATTAAATGAGAATTGTCATGACACAGTAGCATAATTGAGGCAATGTGCCTAAAAAGGGAAAATTACTGACATTTCTATTATCTTTTAAAATAATAGCACTTCAAAGAGCTGAAATAAAGTATGTACATAATATTAAGACAGAACTGATGACAGAAGGTCATAAGTTGTCCTTGTATACTAAACATTGTATTCAGTCCAAACAACCTCATATTCAAATGTGGTGACAAGATTGAAATCTCCAACTGTGAGATTAATATAGAAAAAGGACTTGGGCATGGAAATAACTGCAAAATATACAATGAGAGAGTCTGTTTTAAATTCAGCTAAATATATTTTTGTTGTCTAACTAATTTATTTATCTATAGTCCATTGAGTAGGACTACATAAAGTTTTCCAACCAAACTTCTTTTTTTGGCAGAAATTTAAAAATAAAAGTTTTGTTTTGGGTTTTTTTTGGTTAGTTTTTGGTTTTGTTTTTGTTTTTTGTTTGTTTTTTTAGTGTTTTTGGTTTTGGTTTTTTTTTTTGTTGTTGTTTGTTTGTTTTTGGTTTTTTTTACTAGCTGTTTTTGCTAGTCTTTACTTGCATGTTGCTAGTTGAAGAATGACCCCATTGTGGTTTACATTGTTGATATTAATGTGAAAACTGTTTTGGTCATGAACATACTTTGTCTCCAGTGGTGTCCATGAACAAAAGAGATAGTGTACACATACTTGATAGGGTCCTCCAGATCTACTGCTGGTTGTAGGAAGGACTTCTGCCTTTTGATCAGCCTTACTCCTTGGAGTCTCATTTGGTGGCACCTTGTTTTCAGGTAGTCTGTGACTTGTCAACCCCAACCCACCCACATCAGTCACAGTTTACAAAACCTCTTTTTTGACCTCCTTAAAACTTTTTGTTCTCCAGATGGAAGAACCCTAAGTTACACAAGAATTTGTTGTGGAGAAACCATTCCCTGTTCTTCATTCCCAAACTATCGGGTCACACAGAGAGGCAGCTAAACAGTCATAGGTGATCCTAAACCATAGAAAATACAGATGGCAGATGCAAGGCAAAAAAAGGTTTTGAGATTAAAAAAGAAAAGGCGATTTTCAATGCCAAGAAACCCATGTTAATACATGGGTTTTTGAAGGCAGGGAATTAGAAAGATATAAACTGGCAAGGGAAAAGAAGAGAGGTGAGAGAGGGCAGATGACCAGGTCACAGGTTAAGCACAAAAGTAAACTGAGCTTAAAACACAGTGAAAAAAGAGCTGGAGAAAACAGGCAATCAGAAGAGAAGTATTTCAAGAAAATCTGTTTTGAATATTCAAATATTCCTGATTTGACCACACCTGTAACTCCAATTGCTTGTTCATTACTGCAGCTCTTTTCTTAAGATGACTTTGCTCTTAAGACCACCATGATATGCATGATGTTGTATTAAACCAGGAAGTAAAGGATGCTGTACACTCTAAATTGAGTGAGATTTTCAAATGAAAAGGAAAAGTTTAAGTTTTATGTTAGCACCTCTCAGAACACATATTCAGTCAGACTCTGCAATCCTTTGCTTTTTTCTTGCTGTGGTTGTTTAGGCATAAGTTTGGGCTTATTCTTCCTTCTGGGGAAGCTGGCAGATTAATGCAACTTTTTGTCAACTTCTTTTTTTTTAAGAAATCTTGCAGCTTTTTTTCAAGACATTCAAATTCTAGACTAACTTGATCATTAAATTCTCATTTCATTCCCTATGAGGCCAGCTTACTATGTTTGTAGTCACAGTATAAGACAAGTGATATTGAAGGAGTTGCCCATATTTCTAGTTAGTGGAAGTGTTTTCCAAAATGAGATAATCTGGGTAGCACAAGGAGACTGTAATAAGTATTAAAGAAGTCATGCTTTGGACCTGACAGTTTCAAAAGTCTGCAGAGTGTAGAGCACAACAAATGCTGCCACTATCTTAAAGCTAAATTGAGAGTCTTGAATTTTTTTTTTTTATGAAGATTATGAAGATTTTGGTTTCAATATCCCAGAAGCACACAGCATACAGATTGTTCAATACCGAACTGTCACACAGAAGAGAAGTGAGGAAAAATGTGAATTCATTTAGAGAAGATTTATTTGGCTTGTGTAATAGGGAGTGTAAAACAGTAAGAGCCCAGTTGCCTTGCTGTCACCTGCCTCCAGGGTACAATCAAACACTGCCAGAGAATCAATAGCCTGGGAAGATCTTTTTTGTAATGTAGCTGGAGTTTAACATGAGGCTGTAAGTTCCCCAGGTGGCAGGGTCATTTGGTCATTAGTGACTTTTCACAATAAACAGTTGTGGTCCTGTGACATGACAACAGTAACTTACAAAGGATGATGAAGAAAAGCAAAGAAATCCTAAAATGCAGAACTCTTAAGACCTCCAAGAAAGTCCTATAAATCCTGAGAAACACTAGACATAAGTATGGCAACAGAGCAAACAGTGCAGTAAAAGCCTATTATGTTATTCAGTTGCAGCCTAGCTGGTTTACTTTATAAAGAACTTCCTTAAATTGCTTTTAATTTAAAACAGAGTCTGGTATCAATGCTCATATCACACTGTGTGCTTCAGGCAGAGATTTAACTTTTACATTGTTGCTTTGTTCTCCTTTTTTCCTCTTAATGCAAAGCCTCCAGATGATCTGAAGGATGGATTCCAACGGGTACTATGTTGTTAATTTATGAAATCTGTGCCTTTTAGAGATTATTTTGTTGAAATTAGTGTAAGCACTGGTGATGCAAGATAAGAAGAAAGAGCTTTACACTGCTTATGCATTTCTTCTGAAGTTTGAAAATCCTATTTAGAGACCAACTTTAACATGATTTAAGACTTCCAGCAGTGTTCCTGGAAGCATAAATAAGTAAAGCTTGAAGTTGTGAAAGTGGGTATATTTCAGCTTTCTACTTCTTTTTGTGAGTGTGGAATGCAAAAGTGGAACTCAGATTTGACTGAATTTAAAGCTCTGGTGCTTGGCATTTGCTGACTGTGTGTCAACAGCATGACCACACTTTAAAAGGAAATACTGAGAGGGAGGAAAGAAGAATCTTTGAAAGTGTATTGCTATGGGGTTGAGTCTACCTTTTCAATAACCATTAAATAACCAATAAATAATTATCAGAAACATGAATAAGAAGCTTGAGCTGTTCTTCTTTGATAATTCTATTACTTTGAAAGAGTAGGAAGGAAAGCTGTTTTACCTTAAATCCAGCAGATACATTTCAGGAAAAAAAAAATCCGTTTAGGAAATATGGGGAAAACCTGATTATTGAATTTCTTACTTTTTTTTTTTTTTTTTTTAAATAAATATGTTCCTACTGATTTTAGTAAAGTTTCAGCATAAGTTAAATTTCAGGGTTTAGCCTGTGGCACAATGCACATAGTCACAGTACAAGTGTGTCTTTTGTTTTATTATGTCTTTCTTAGATTGTTCATTATAATGGTTTGTCTTACCCAAGGAAGTGATTGAAGATTTAGCCACTATTTACACTGGACACAGTTCAGGAACCTTTTAAAGGTTTGTTTAATTTTAAGAACATGAATAAAGAAGGTCCAGATGTCCTCCTCAATCCAAGATATTTTCATTAACTTCTTAGTTTTTTTTCCACTGAGATTTGAATTGCTCTATTCCTTAAAAATTTCAGCTTGAAGAAGTGTACATGTACATGTACAATGATATTTCTGACCAGTCTAACCTTTCAGGACACTTCAGCAAGATTTTACCAGTTTATCCCAGAACACAGAAAAATCCTTAGGTTAATGTATTTATCTTGAAGCATCACCACTTTAATAGGTATTATTGGTTGTTTTGAGTAAATACTGCTTCCTTTTGTAGCTATTTATGTACTTTAAAAAGTCCTTAGTCTGATACATAAGAGAGGTATTCAAATCCTGAGATTTTTGTGGTGTAGCAAGCAAACCTTGTTGAATTCTATTTATGACATTTAAGAGAAAAGTAATAAAATGTTAGACTGGTTTTATAAAATTCTGAATAAAGGGATTTACAAAGAGATGCCCTAGTTTAGAGTGGACAGCTTAGCCAGTATTCTGTCTTGAATAACATGCATGTCCTTGAATAAGAGTGACAGTTACAGGATGTGGGCAAGTATCCATAATTCATCCCTAATGATTTCCTCACCTCCATGCATTTTCAGCTCAGGAGATTTCCTGAGCTTCATGATGTTTATTTCTTTACTAACTTCCATTGCATATATTTTAATAGATTTTAAGAATGGAAAATTTCAAATCTCTGTTGGGTTTAAGTGACAAATTTTTAGTAGTAGAGGGACTTCATGAGTGGCTTCTATGAGACCAGAAGCTCTCCCCATGTCAGACAAAGCCAGTTACAGCTGGCTCCAAAACGAACCCACTGCTGCTCAAAGTTGAGCCATCAGTGATGTTGGTGGTGGCTCTCGTATTTGCCTACAACATATATGTAACATACATGATGCTATTACTATTTAACATTTTAGAAAGGGTAAAAACTGCTGTGCAGCAGTTGCAAGAGAGAGAAGCATAATGGTTTTGGCAGGAATAAAGTTCATTTCCTACATAATAACTTGTAGAGGCCTCTGTTTTGGATTCACTGTGCCGAAAACAGTTATGATAGTACAGGCATGTTTTTGTTGCTGAACAGCCTGTACAAATCATCAAGGCCTTTTCTACTCCTCACCCCACCAGTGAGGAGGCTGGGAGTGCACAAGGAGTGGAAGGGAACCCAGCCAGGACAGCTGAGCCCAACTGACCCAGGGAATATCCCACACCATATGGCATCATGCTCAGCATGTAAACTTGGGCTAAGGAGAAGAGAGAAGGGGGGGATGTTTGGATAGATGGCATTTTTGGTCCCAAGTCACTGATGTGTGGAGATCTGCTTTCTTGGGCATGGCTGAACACATGGGAAGTGGTGAATGGATTTCTTGTTTTGCTTTCTAAAACATGTAGCTTATACCTTACCTATTAAACTGTCCTTATCTCAACCCACAGTTTGTTTTTTTTTTTTTCCTTTTAAGTGTTTAAATTCTCTTTCCCTTCCCACCCAGGAGGAGTGAGCAAGTAGCTGTGTAGGGATATGTTGCTGGCTGGGGTCAAACCATGAGAGTGAAAAAAATAAGTGGGAAAAATAGCAGAAAAACAGTCTTTTAGACACCCACATAAGGAAAGAAGGAGGGGGAAGAGATGCTCTAGGCACCACAGATTCCACATAGATAATGAATAAGACCAGTTTGCTCCCCTGCAGCCCCTGGATAATCATGTCAGAACAGACATCTGCCCTGTAGTTTGTGGAGGACCCCACACTGAAGCAGATGGATTTGCCCTGAAGAACTGCAGCCTGTGAAAAGAGTTCATGTCAGACTGACCCCACTCTGGATCAGGAAAAAAATGTGAGGAAGGAAGAGCAGAGAAATGTGTTATGAACTGAGTGTGACTCCCATTCCTCGTGCCCTGTGCTGCTCGGGAAGGGAACAGTGAGGGAGTGAAGGTGGGCCTGGGAACAAGGGGAGGTGGGGTTCATAGAAAGTCTCTTTAGTTTTGATTTGTTTCTTACTAATCCATAATGTTTTTAATAGACAATAAATACAATATATCTTCTCCAAGTTCATGTTTTGTCCATGATGGTAATAAGTAAGTGATTTCCCTGTCCTTATCTTGACCCATTAACTTTTTCACCTTGTTTTCTTCCCCCATACAGTTGAGGAAGGGGAGTGAGAGAACATCTGGATGAGCACCTGGTGGCCAGCCAAGGGTGAGCAGCCATAACCTCCCTCCTCTTTTCCTAGATTAATAAGCTTAATCCATCATTATTTTATTGTAGGTTGTTGTCAATGTTTTCTGAACTTTTCCTCTTTTCTTACTGCACACTAACTGATTCAAAGTTTTACTGAGGTGTCTTAGCATGGATTTTGACTCCAAGTTTCCCTGAGCTGATGAACAACTATGGTTTTCACATTCATATTACTGATGCATCCAACCATTAGACTCGCTGTATTCATAATTATTTTTCTGTTCGTAGGTTAAGAATAAACCCTCAGGTTCCTCTTTCCCCAACCAGTTGATACATACCACCCTAAGGTCTTGCTGAACCCCAAGAAATCTAGGTAGGTTGGATCTCAGTTTTACAGATCTTGCTATGTGAACTGGGCAAGTGATTTTTGACTGACCTTTCTGCCTCAGTTCCCTTCCTATGTCTTTCAGTTTATGATGCTCGTTTAGACTGCAAGCTTTGCAGATTGGGACTGAACGTGTACATGCAATGTCTGGTACAGGGCTGTGATTTGACTTGGGTTCAGTACTACCAATAAAAATAAATCATGTCATATTGGCTTTCTTGGCATTCAGTGGAAATGCTGGTGTTTCTGCTGTTGGTGACTGAGAATGGTAAATAAAGGGGCATGCATCTATGGAATAACACTTTTCCACTATGCAAAAACACAGAATATTTTGCATTTTATTTAGCATGTGTATTTCTAGAAAAATACTTTTTTTAAAAAGGTAGCATAATATTTTATTTAGTTTAGACAGGCATTAAATGAGAGTTGCTACAGGTAACTTAGGCTGGACAGAATACTTCCCATCTTCAATGCTATGCCAGTTATAACTAATTAAACCTCACAGTAGGCAAAATATGTTTTCTTGGAAGCAAACCAAGAGTATTTAGATAAGAATTAAATCCGAAGAAAAACAAATCACAGGTCAGATAGTTCTAACAAATACCTAATTTTTTTTCTTCTTTGGCTGTTTGACAAAAGCATTTCTTCTATAATGGAGGGGAAAAATATTTGTGGGGTTTTTTAACACTTTCTGAATCTAAATTTTTGATTGAAAAGTTATATTTTTTATGGTGTAAAATAAACCCTACAAGAACCCTCTCACATACACTAAGGTGCTGAAAATCAGAGAGGTAATAGTGGGTATCTTAAAAGAGGTCTAAAGTTTGATGATGCAAATGACAGCTAAGTCCATATCCCATTAGCTTGGTCAGTACAAACCAAGAAAACAAGCTCACACTGACTTTGTAAGAACTTAAGCAGCAACAAAATGAAAGATTTCACTTTCATTAGGAAAACATGTAACTTTTTCCATAGATGAGGGAAAAGTAATTTCAGATTTAGATTTTATAAGAGCAAGAAAAGGACCAGAGGTAACTGCACGTTTAACTGACAGAGTTAGCTTAGGCTTGATCCTTTTGAAGATAATTGAAACTACTGTTTTAATCAGTGATATTAATGTCAAACAAGAACTTGTTCTGGATAGTACCAGGGTTTCAAGCTTGTTTATTTTCTTTTCCTCATGTGACTGCTCCAGGAAGTGTAGGATCTTGCACAGTTTTTGCTAGAGTGACCATAGTCTCTGAAGTAAATTTAGTCAAGGTACAGCTAACCAGAAAGGCTTCAGTCTTGAAAATTTAATTTGACATTTTGAAAGTGTATTAGAGATACTTCCCTTAACCTTCATTTCTTAATTTCTTGTCTGGAAAAATGTTATGTGGTAGCCTATGAAGTTGTATATACAGTTTTCAGTAGTCACCCTATTTTTACACTTTAAGGTATGAAGGAATCATACATCAAACTTACCAAAAGAGGCAAAGACAGAGAAATGTGAAAAAAGAATGTTTCAGAAGTGTGAATTGTTGTAGTTATTAATCCTATGCGAATCAACACAATGTGAATATTCAGAACAACAAGATGAAATCTTTGAATATATTGCTGTAATTGAAAGCTTGAAATATGGTGCAGTCACCATACAATTCTACTCACCTGCCTGCTTGTTAAAATAATTTAAGATGGTCATTTATAGTAAACATTAGCATTTCTGAACTATCCTGTTATGTGAGAGATTATAAACAGAAACTTTTATTTAAATTTAAGTGTACCCAATATGCACTTACTGACTTACTGTGATTTATTCACAGGCTTGAGACACTTCCATGCTTGACAGAATTAATTTATGGCTCACTTAAACTGAGTTGATCTGACCAGGAATGTACACTGACTCTTTCCTCTTATTTCATTATTATTCTTATTTTTTCTAAATCTTGAGAGTTTTTATTTGTGAAAATGAGTGTAACACACACTGGTTGGCTGAACAATGAGATGCATTCTCCCTTAACCAAGCATGAACATATATAGTCTAGTGGCACTGCATCCTAGGTTTTTCCCAGCTTTGAGTGTACTTTAAGCATTAAGTTGCTTGTGAATAAATTTAAAATATATATGGAGTTCTTGTAACGCTTAGAGGTTCCTATTTTTTATTCTATAAATAAATTGAGTATCATTCTTTTAAGTGTAACTAATTTTCCTATTATTAATAGTTGTAAAAATTAAAAATAGAAGAAAATCAAACTACTTTATACTACTCAGATTATTCTGTAAATGACAACCTGGCATAGATTTTATTATTTTACACTTTGAGGTTCCATTTGGAGAAATTATTGTCTACCAGTCTCTTGAGGGATTCCCCTCAACAGTAAACCTTCAGAAGGTGTCCCCTGCCTCTAAACCCCTTATTTTCAACCCCAAATGATTTTTTTAATGACAAACAATTGTTTACTAATGCTATCTAACAGTTAGCACTTTTCCAGAATTTCAAATGTCAGAACTATACGGGAAAACCAGAGTATTTCTCCCATTGTGAAATATAGACAGTGGCAGTAAGGAATACAAGATTCCTTTAAATATGTAATTTTTAAAAATTAATTTTTTAAGAGATCTTTTTCAAAGGAACATGTCCAGAGTTTTTTACTGATGTATTTTTTTGCTGTTGAATGAAGTACAGAGAAAATATCTCAGAAATCTCTTTGGCAGAAATATTAATATATATTCTGAACAGTCTATGTAAGAAACAAGATAACATAGAAAAGCAAAAAGTTAAGCTTAATCAGTATAACAGGTTAATTGCTTTTCTACAAGTCATGAAAAAGAGGAGAAGGAGGGAAGAATTTTTTTCAGGATGGTAATATGATACTGTAGATAATTATGGGTACTTCTCAATCACAAAGAGCAAAAACAGAAAAGTACTTGTTCAGACACTGAAAATTATCATCCTAGGGAGGATAAACTTTCTGGTTGCCAGTGACAAGACTCAACATTTTGACAATGGACACAAATACAGTATGATGGAATATTTAGAAAAAAAGTTGTGGGTTTTGCTTTATTTTAAGGGATATTAGAAATTAATATAGAATTCCCACTTCTAAAACAGCTTTCTGGTGATGAAAAATTTCAGGTGTTCATGGCAGACATTTCTTTCCACACAAAGTTCAACAGTGAAACAGACTTTGTGCTCTCTTTGGGGAATATTCAGGTAATGGGACAAGAAAAAAACAGGCTTGGAATGCAAGGAGGCTTGCAACAAAATACTGCAATTAGCAGCTACAAAGCTTTGAATGCCAAAACACAATTCCCAGAAATGAAATTTCAAGATTTCCTAATTTTTCCAGCTGTTGATAAATTAAATAAATAAAAGAAAGGGGTGTTTTATGCCTTAGAGAAGAAAACTTACACAAAGTTCCTTACTCCTGAAATAATGTCGCATGACATTATTTCCACTATCTTCACACTGATTTGTCTTTTAAAATCCAGTGATTTTACATTTAGCACTGATATCTCAATTAGCTGGTTTGAATTCAGAATGCTTAGAACAAAACAGGAGGTGAGGAAACTACTAAACCACTAATTTGGTTACATTAATTTGCCCACCCTGAAATGCAAGGATCAGGCAATCACTATAATTTTACTTTGCCATATGTTGGCTAGGACAAAAGAAGAACTGTACTGGTATAGCACAATTTGGCTGTTTCTACCTGCTAGCATACATATTTTCATGTCTCTTTAGGAATGTTCAGATTAACACAGTTTTTTTGCATTGCAGGTCTAGCCATTGGATTTATGCACGTTTATGCATTCATCTTAGCTGAAGACAGTACTTTGCAAGGCAATTTACAAAGGAATCAAATTTTTAAGTACCATGAAATTAATCAGACCATGTACATGTTGAAGCCATTTCTTTTAGCAGTATATAAGCACCAATGAAGTGAGGATGAAGAAAGCAATTTAAAACCGCGACTATCTGGAGATGTGCTTCTGACTTGAACAGCTTCAATGGATCCTTTTTCTCCCTTGAGTCCCTCTTGAGGTCCCAGTCCAGTTCAAGTGTGTCAAACTGATGCAGCTTTATTTGGTTTTGGATACTTGCTCTATTAAAAACCCCAACAAACCAGTCAAAAAACAATAACAACAACAACACCCCTAGAGAATTTTATATATAACCCCCAGCAGGCTATTTGCATTTTGATTCACATGACACTTTTTTTCTGTTCAAGTAGTTTGCTCTACATATACTGAAGACCAATCTGTAACATATCATAAAATAATAAAAATCACTTTTCCACTGAGAAAAACTAATAAGTCTTCCATCATTTTTATTACTAAATCTTTAGTGGAAAAAATAAATTCTGTGCACTCAAGCATAATTTTACCTTATGTCTGAATGTTTGTTTGTTAACAAAATGTAATTGTCCTTTCCATCACTTCTGTCGAATGTGTAGGGAGAGCTTCTGCCTGACATTGCCTGAAAACTGAAAAAGTTTTGTTATATTTTGAAGGTTGCACAGACAAGGGAGTATTCATATCTTACAATTTCAATTGTTTTCTACAGGAAGCTATTGAAATGAAAATATATTTGTCTATGAAAAGAAGAAAACCATGCTTTTTTTTTTTTCTTTCAGAAAAAAAGATCCAACAGTATGAGTTCAATTTCAGTTACAAGGACCAAAACATTTAACATAGTAGAAAATTCCTTTTAATGGATACAGGTTGAAGAAACCATAAACCCCATGAAGTTCAAAGAGAAGTACAAAGTTCTGTACCTGGGGAAAAACAATTCTGAACAAAATTATATGTTGGGGATCAGCTGGAAAGCAGCATGGCCAAAAAGAAGCTGAGGGTCCTGATGCACAGCTAGTTCAACATGAGCCAGGGGAACCTTTGCTGCAAGGAGGGCAAATGGGGCCCTGGGCTCCATGAGACTCCAGGGAAGGGGATCCTGCCTCTTAATTCAGCACTGGTGAGGCCACACTTGTAGCACTGTGTCCAGTTCTGGGCTTCTCTGTATAAGAGAGACATGGGCATACCGGAGAGACTTCAGCAAAGGGACACGAGGGTGGTTAAGGGCCTGGGTACTGCCTATGTGAGGGAAGGCGGAGAGAGCTGGGACCATTGTTCCTAGAGAAGAGAAGGCTCAGGAGGGATCTTATTAATCTATGTAAATATCAGAAAAGAGGGTGCAATGTATGTGAATATCTGAAGGGAGACTGCTTTCAGTGGTTCTCAGTGGCACGAACAAGAAGCACAAACAGAAATGCAGGATGGGTTGTCTGAACATCAGGAAACATATATTTAGGGTGATGGAGTATTGGGAACAGGTTGCTAAAGAAGGCTGTGGACTCTTTATCCCTGGAGATATTACAAATACAGCCCCAGACAACTGTCATTGGGTCATCCCCAAAGCCTGTCATACACAGTCTACAATTTTTATCATAGTTATATGTCTTAGGATCACAATTCCCATTAGCTTACAGCAGAATTATGCTTCAGCTCTGAGAGATATTTTGAAAAATCTCTCCAATTAGCATGTTGGATCAATTCTGACAGTTGTCTTTTTTTTTTTTTGCTTAGTTTCCAATGCACTTAGGATTCTACTATTTCAAACTTTTGCTATGACTTTTTTCATGTGTCCTCTGCTTTGCATTTGAAGCTGTTCATTTGAGGGACTACTGTTTCATAAAATTATGTGTGTCTGTTTTCTTATGTCCCAAACCTCACCATTACTGACATGAAAGTTCTACATAGATCTCAAATGATCCATGACCAAGAGTAAGCTCTTGCAATACTGTGATCTCTAGAGGCAGATTAGGCTGCTATTGATTTAGTGGCCAGAGTCTAACAGTAATAATGACAATACAGAGTCATGGACTAAGTACATATTCCTCTAAAGATGTTAGATGAAATTAGATTAAGGATAAAGGATTGTTTGACTAATATAACTCAAGAATTCATGAGTTTATACAGATTTGGAAAGTGCATTAAAACAAAAACAAAACAAGACAAAACTAAAATGCTCTCTTTTAAATGGTCCCATTTCCAATATTCTTACTACCTTTTTTTCCTGATAATATTTCATGCAGTGATTATGACAAACTAGTCCAGATATATGTTTTGGTGAAATATGATGTGTCATGGAACTTTCTGGTTTTGCATAAAATGATGACTCTTCTTGCTCTCTGCATCTTCCTGAGGAGTAGAAGTGGAGAAGGAGGTACTGAGCTATTCTCCCTGGTATCCAGTGACAGGACATGCAGGATTGTTTCAAAGCTGCACCAGTGAGATTTAGACTGGATATTAGGAAGCATTTGTTTACAGCAAAGGCGGTCAAACCCTACAGTAGGTTTCCTAGAATGGTGATCAATGTCCCAAACCTGTCAATGTTTAAGAGGCATTTGGGTAATGCCCTTAGCAACATTTTCAACTGCTGGTCAGCCCAGAAGTGGTCAGGCAGTTGGACAATCACCAAATTGTTGTAGTTTTCTTTGAACTGAAGTATTCTATTCTACAACAATTTTCTTAAAAATGGTCCTATCTACTTTTACTACGTTTTTATATCAGTGGTTCCTAAAACAGCCAATAAGTCTGCTAAATTAAATAAAATGTAAATGGTGTGGTCACAGAAGGGACTGGATAGAGACCTTCAAACAATTTCTTTCAGGATGCAGGCCAGCTTATGAAAAATTTCTTGGGAAGTGTTGCTTGCCATTCTCTGCAACAATATTTTGTTCATTATTACATGATATATCATTCCAGAGTTGGCTATATTTTGCATGTTCCAAAAATTGTCTTGGTATATGTACAGATGTTTTTATGTGTCAAGAAATTTTAAGATCTTCCTAATACAAGGTAGGTCCTTTATACTTCACTATTTTACTA
The DNA here is from genome assembly GCF_036417665.1 of Passer domesticus. Lineage (NCBI taxonomy): Eukaryota > Metazoa > Chordata > Aves > Passeriformes > Passeridae > Passer > Passer domesticus. The sequence goes on along the minus strand of NC_087476.1, from coordinate 18,046,675 downwards.
CTGTTTTATCAGGCAGCAAATCAAAAGAGACACCTCAGAAAAGAAATGTGTTGTTTTGGCTGAAACAGTCATCTGGGATTTGACACATTTCTTGTTTTCCTAATTTACAGTAGTTTTCCTGTACAGGCTTGAGTAAGCCTGAGAGTGTGAGGTTCTCTAACTTAAGACATATGAAATAAAAATGCATTTGTGAGTTCCTGAAAGTAATCTCATTCAAAGACAGAGACAAGAAGATTACCTTTTGGATGTGCTGCTCTTTCTCTATTGTAAGAACAAAGAAAATTAGCTAAAACAAGATATCTATTTTTTAAATAGTAAAAATCTGATGAAGCAAAGTATTCTTAGGTTTTCTTGGTTGACACAGCTTACTCATGGACATCAGAGACTTAGATGTGACCTAAAAATACAATATTTCCCCTACCAGGCACTTCTATAACACAACTTTGCTGAGCTCATTTTGATGTTCACCTCTGGGTGAGATGAACGGTACATATGAGGTAAGGGAGGTAAGATAAGATCTTTTGTTGTTGTGAAGGAATTTAGAGGACAAGTTATATGCATTAGTGTAAATGAGAGGCATCTTGCTGAAATTGATTCCTCAGTTGTCCTTTCTCTAAAATGCTATTGAGAATCCCATCCTTTCTTATTATCTTTGTTATTTTACATTAGCTTTATAGAGACTGTGTTTTTCACAGGGAGTTGTCTTTTATTATGGCTTATTATGTTTTATTATCTTTCACCTAATAGGAATAATTTTGTGTAAACACACAATACAAGGATGAATACAATAAACTGTTAGAGTCTTCTAGTTTAAGAGCTCCATCTTCAGCCTTTAAGAATTAAATTCTTAATAATTAAGACTAAAACAATTAAGTTACTAAATTAGGAATAATTTTAGTTGTAGTAGCAAGTTATTTCAAGGTTATTTCTGCATGCATGAGAGCTTTGTTTCCTAAGTTTAACAAAGGTTATATTGAGTTATGTAGAAAAGATTTCCAGTTTGGAAAAGCCAGCCATAAACAAGTTCTGCAGAATTTCATTTCAATTTTCTCTGTATGCTACATTCTACAAAGTAATGTAAATCTGCAGACTCTACATGCCAATATAAACTCACACTGATCGTTTTGCAGGCTCACAGCCAACATTTGTATTATCAACAGTAAGTATCATGGAGAGGCTGTGTGCAGTCATACTTCAAATTAGATTAAGAAATTAATACTTAATATGTCATGATTTGTAATAGTTTATTTTCTTGACAACAGTGTTAGGCTAATTGTTTCAATCAGGTTGGAATTCATTGCGTGTTACTGGGAATTCATATTGATTAAGAGATTAGATACCAGAAAGTATGCAACAATTTTATTGCTTCCCAGCAGTAAAATAGATTGCCAATTTAAAGACTTTTCCAGTGCAACTCAGTATTTGCAACACCTTTACACAAAGTCTTGCATAATTCAGGGATTTTTTTGGCTGTGTTTGTGGCCCCTGACTAAACAATACATTTTGGAGGATTCATAGAATATTAAATTTAAAGATTGGGATAATAGGAGTGAAAACTGAAGTGCTAATTTAAAATATGTCTGTCAAAGTTTCATAAAAGATTTTTAATCCTTTAACCCAGTCACAAATTAGTTTGATCTATCACAGACACAACCAGCATGAGTAAGAGGTTAGACAAACAGCTTCTTGAAGTGCTTGAAGATATCTCTTCCTCTGAGCATTCTTTTGGTCTATCCTGCCTGTTGAAGCCATGCCTGTTTTTCTCTAATCCCATTTCTGATGAAGTTTAAGGAGTAAAGAACCGGCATTGGTACTTTTTTTATTCTTACGTCTCATAATTTTGAGTGTAATAAGAATAGTGTTCAATTCTCTTGGACAGTGCATAAGCCAGTTTGGGGTTTTTTTTGTGCCCAGTCATCCCACTTAGTAGTTAGAACAATCATATAGATGCAGTATCTTTCAGTGCTTGAATTTTTGGCATTGTGTTGGAAATTTTGATCTTTGAGTGAAGAAAAACAGCTTGATTAAATAAATTAATGTGTCTCATGTGCTGCAGTGGAGGTTGATACTGCAAGCATTTCTCTTGTCTACCTGTGGGTTGTATTGCTGAAAAATGTTATTTGAAAATTTAATTTTCAAACTAAAGCCAAAGCCTTTACTGGAATAGAATTATGTAGGGCACCCCTTCTTTAAGGAAAATATGCAAGTCTCTGACACTAGGGGACATGTCATCTTGCCACTTTATAATATGTCAAGTCATATCTTGACCTATTTCCCTCAGTATCCATAGAATTGCCAATATTGTGGAGCAGCACAACCTGAGGATATGCATTTTGTACACGGTTTCTCTCTGGAGGAAGACATATATACTTCAGTGTTTGGTGTCTTCTGCCAGTTTGGAAGTACCTGTGTTCTGAGAGGATTTTGTTTTTGGAGGGATGTAATGCTTTATCCTCTAGAGAGAGGTGAGGCAGGGACATGACTCCACTATGAACTGCTGAATAGAAGATTGGCTCCTGAATGAGAACCATCTTTCACCTTCTCCACTGCAATTGCATGAGACTGTGGGACAAAACAGATCTAAGCCTGTTCCTTGGTCTAGGCCCTCTTAGAAATTATGTGACTTTCCAGGTGGCTGATTGGTGCCGTGGTCTTTCCTTCTTAAAGAAGCCATTCAGTGGACACCCAACACATGGGTATTGGGGAATTCCTTGTGAGAGGTCCAGAAACAGTAGAAGTGCACCCACAGGTGTTGCATAAGGAAAGTGTCATATTCTGGGAAGTTATGTGAGTGGATCCTTGAGCTAAATGCAAAGTGTAAGACTTGATATTCCTAATTAAACTATTGCCCTGTATCTTGTGATACGAGGACAAACAAGAACTTGTTCTTTCAATTAAGTGTTGTTTCTCATTCAAGGTTGAGTAACAGATCAGGAAACAATTATTTTTATTTTTATTATTAAACATATTATTATTTTTTAATTAAAAATACTCAAATCAAGTCACAGTGAATACCATTAAAAACAGCCAGTGAGAGAAAGAAGGAAATTCAGCCCAAATTATTTGTTGTTTAGACGATTCACTGCCTGCAATGGTTATAGATATGGGCACTAAATGACTTGCATGGGATATTGATTCAAATTGCCTTAAACATAGCAGGAAAAAACCCATTACATTAGAGGAAATTAAATTATAACATCATGACTCTGACTGCCAATGGGTGGAAGCTTTTATACAGCAAAGCAGAAAGTACATAATCTTTAGGGTTTCCAAATTTTCCGAGTCTAAAATTGACATTTGTGGCAGCTTCTGCATACAGTGGCACAGTTACTTGCAATAGTTTGCTGGGTGTACTATAGTAAATCATGAAATTAAACTTTGTCCAAGGTTTCATATTTTTGCCAGTGGGTAGATGTTTACTACATAATTCAAATGTATCATAAATGTTAAAGGATTTTAATCCGTTTCGTTAAAATAGAACCCCACAATCAAAAGAGGTGCTTTGCTTGCCTTTCCAGGCTGTGCAATTGCTTGTTGCACACTCTTCAGATTTGAGAGCTGGTGTTTCCCCTAGCTCTGAGGAATTAATTTAAAATGAGGTGGTTTTTTTTTGTTTTGGTTTGGGTTGTTTTTGTTTGTTTGTTTGTTTTTTTTTAATTTGTTTGGTTTTCTTCCTTTTTTTTTTTTGATTTTTGGTTTTTGTTTTCTTTTTTTAATAGGGGCATAAACATTTTGGCACTCTATTAAAGAGTACTGAAAAAGTTCACAGAAATGTCTTTCCACAGAATAAGGCCCTTATCTAAACGAATTTTGTCTCCTATTTTAGAACCTGTCTATTTATTAAGGTCAAACTCTGTGCTTGGATCACCAGAGGGAGACTTTCTTGTAATGCATGAGTTCCTCTGTAAAGCTGCTGAGGCCATAGCTACCAGACTCTAGAGACCTTCTAGGGGGGAAAAAAAAAAATATGTAAGAGCTAAAGTGTTAGATAAACAAAACTGTTCAATGAAGAAAAGTCTTCACAGAGAAGTTGGTCTCTGACACACCAGAAAGCCTGGAAATATGTAAACTGACTCTGAACAAGCTACATGCAGTCTGCAAGATAAGCCTGACCTTGCTCTGTAAGTTGAGTCTACACTAACTGAGTGCCTTGCAGTTTGGTGTCTCCCTTCACATAAGTACCTCCCAGCCATATTTTCCTTATAAAAATAATAAAATAAGGAAACAGGCTACAGTCAGACTGCATCAAGATTAAAGGTTTTAGAAATACCCTTAGGATGTTTACAGTCAGTGAGATCCTCAATGACTTGAGAGATTTATAAAGGGTGCCTTTATCCAAGTCCATCCTTGAAGGCTATATCCAGGTCTATCAGCAGTTCCAATGGATAGCGATTAAGGATAAGGGGATACAATATTTTTTAAATGAAAACAGAGACGATCCTGAAATTAAATTTTAATATGGACAAATATAAAGAAAAATTCTGTTATGATTGCCTTCTGCCTCTTTTGAAATGCAGAAGCTAACTTTTTTAGCTGACATGGTTTTAGAATTAACTTAATTTTACTTCAGCATTTGTGCTTTTGTTGCCATACTTGTTTGGCAAACAAAAAAATTATTCCATTTTCAATGTCACAGGGTCGCTATCAAAGTGCAAGATTCCTTGATCACAAGGAAGACCAGGGACAGTGAAAACTTTCCTCACAAAGGGCAGGAGCTAGGTTGTCAGTTGCTGCCTGCATAGCCTGGGTTTGGCAGAAAATTCACCCATGACAAATGCTGACTACCATCTTTCTAGTAAGCAACAGAAAATAAGAGAGGACCCAAAACTGGAAATAGCTTTTGAACACTATTAAAAGTAGTTAGTTTATTATCTCCATAAGGGATATTCATAACTACCATGGAAGAGACTGGGTTGGACTGGAGGGTGTTTCACTGAGTTGGCATAGATAAAAATAAAATTTAACTCAAGAATTTTGATTGATTGTTTGAATGGTCCCAAGCTTGGTCCTGGACCAGGCTGACCTGCACAGTCCCAAACTAATGCTGGGCACAGAATAGTACCTAACACAGGCAGGGACCATTTCCAACAGAAAGTTTTACTGTTGGTATCTGAATGTTAATTTTTTTTTTTCTTGGTTAATATTCATCTTTCCCTCTTTAAGTTTCCATCTGGCTTTAAAGGACTGCAGTTGTCAAGAATTTTTTTAAAGGTGATTTCTTTAGGAAACTACTCTGCACTCTGGTCTCTGAACTGAGAGTCTATATTAGCACATAGAATAGTTTCATGTATGAATATCAGACCATTTCATTAGAGGTTTCAGTGTCCAATACACACCTAACATTCGGATCTGAACAAATTATTTGTGAAATTTGGCTAATGGCTCCATTCAGGTGAATAAAGATAAGAAATAATTTTTTAACTTGGCCTCCTCTGTGGTAGTCTTAAAAGCACAGTCCAGTTGGACATCCAGGAAAAGACACTAACAAGACACAGCTCTGCTAGATATTTTTGCAAACAAATTGAATAATCAGAACATATCACAAACATGAATGACTTCTAACTGCATTCAACTACTTCCTTATATTATTTATAAATAATTATCTTTGTCTGGAGAACTCAGAGGACAAAATCAAATGGAAATGTGATTATGTTATTCTAAAAATCTTATGTTTCTATGTACATTTATTTTTACTGTAACTACTGTGAGCCCTATCAGAAGGTTTAGATACATTAAAGAAACAAATGGAATTTTTCTGTGATCACTGTGTAACCTCTTTCTTAACTCAGTGTAAGTGTAAATACAAACTTGTTGGAAAGCTAAAAAGTTACCCTAATTAATCCCTTAGAGAACAATTAGTAGAGCTGGGGATATAAAATTTAAACCTCCCAGGTGGGTTTTTGTATAACAGTCTCATAGAGCACTAATAAAAGTACTATACTTCTCCTAAGAGCTAATGCACTTGTAAACCAACCAGAGCATAAAATATTTGTGTAATAATCAGGAGAATGAAGCAGAAGGCTGTTTAAATAAATACCACTTGTCAAGGAGAACAGAGTCTTAGAACAGTTCTCTCCCTTACTCCTCTGTTAAGATTTCTAGTTGTTATGCCTTATGACTCTCTTTTACAAGGCATGATCTTTTTTTATTGTTTGCTTTTCTGGTTTGGTTTTTAGGGACAGTGAATTAAATTTGCATTTGAAAAGACATGCGTGATGGATTTAGTGAGGCTACTAACATTTTCGAAGTTAACCAGAGTGGTTTCAAAACTGAAGTCAAAGAACTACAGCTGGTGACAAAAAATTTTTTTGGTTATTATTTTTAAAATAGCTTGTATTCAAGTGGAAATTTCCAATAGAAAATGCAAGATAAAAAAACAAACCAACAACAACAACCACCAAAAACCTACATGCCCACATCTTCCAATGTTTCTTCCCCGTGGATTTGGGAAACATTAGGAAAAAAAAAAAAAAAAAAAAAAAAAAGAAGAAAAATATTGAAACTCTTTAGCTGTATTTGACCTGAAAATTAGCAAAGGCAACTAAAACATGCCTTGACCTTCTCTGTGAGGGAGAAAGGTTGCATAATAAGAGTACAGGAGAGGAACACAGCCACTAGACACATTTACAGACATAACTGTCCAAGAATTTGGCTACTTAAGTATACTTACCTGTTCAGCTAAGAAAAAGCTTTGTGCAACTTACGGCTGGTGATGAACATGAATGGATGTTAATTTGCCTCTTGTGAGTTTTTCATGTCCTTCTGTTCAACCAGTGTAAGACTGTCTTCTCCCAGACTTTTCCTGCCTGTTGGCCATCTCCTCCTATGATGTCTTTCAGAATTCCAAAGTGCTTCTTTTGACAGAAGCCACTGCCTCACTTGAAAATTCCATCATTGCAGGGTGATGTAAAGGTTCATTTTTCTTAGCCTTTCAGGTAGAATGTAGCATAACCCAACATAAGTGACCACCAACAGGCTTTGGGAAATATATTCAGAAAGCTTAAGGCTTTCTTTTAAAGCCTTAAAATAATTAATTGTTGAATGTTAATTATTGAATGGCTCCTAGTTCAGACAGCATCTCCAAAAACCTCTTTTACTCTGGCACTCAGAAGGCCTCTTCTTTCAAACATCCAGAGAAAAGACATCTGAAGACATCAGATGACACTGTTGTATAAACCAGGCTGAGAAACACATTTGGAACTAAATAAAAAAGGAAGAAGGCAACCTGTAAAAATACAGAAATTTAGAAGTTTAAAAGGTTGGAGAATATATTTTTTGTCTGTCACAGAGATACACAATCAACAATGAGCTAGCAGAGGCGGATGTTGTGTATTTTGACCTTCAAAACCCCCAGTTGTGATATTTTTTGATTCTAGATATCAAAGAAGCAGTAGTTCTTGTATTTGCTGATATAATTAATTAAATTTTGCTGATCCGAATTAACATTGCAGAAGAAAAGTTGAGGCATTTTTACTTATTTTCAATATTTTGAGTGAAGGACTTCTACCAAGTAAGTGAAGGGAATTTAAAATAGAAATGTGATTCTTATCAAGGAAACTAAGACTAGAGAGAAAAGGCTTACCATGAACTATGTCATATGATCAGTCATAATATTACATTTTAAATGCTTTTTTTTTCTTTTTTTCCTCTTTAGTTTTTTTTTTTTTATTTTTGGATTTGGAAAGTGGCTAAATTTTAACCATCAAAGACTGACCTAAGTTCATTGATAACAAAACAAACCTCAATAATTTTGTAATACTATATCAAGAAGGTATACTTCAAAAATAAATGGTGCTGCTTTCAAGTGATATTGGGAATAGTATTAACAGTTACAAGTGCCTCAAAGATATTGTGTTTTGAAAAGGAAGCAGCTTAGACAGTACGTACAAATGGTTTAGATATTCAACTTCTTCCAGGGTACCCTTAGTTCTTGGTTGAACCTTTGCAAAAGCAGTCTAAAATTGTCAGGGTGTCTCAGTGAGCTTTTATAAAGTTCTGGGAGATTTCATATAACTGCTTTTAAAGAAATCATGTTTTAGACTTCACTCTTGTTTCTGAATATGCCTGTTCAGGTCTGAATGTTATAGCTCACAACTGTGTCTGCAGAAACAGCAGGCAAAACAGAGTTTCTAAAGAACTCCACCCTGCATTTTTCCTGCAAATGTAAAATTTGCCTGTGCTGTAGTAGTCTGCATCAGCAGTTTTTGCAGACAAGACAGTCTCAGCAACGACATAAAAACTGGTAATTATGGGCAACTGAGTCATATCCTTCCTATGTAAACTGGCCTTAAGCTTCCTCGGACTGAAGTTCATGCACTGAAACATGAGGTGGCACAAAATAAGGCCATGTGGGATGTGATCCCTATTCCCTTGTGCACCAACTATGCATAGACCGTGAAATAATGTATAGGCATTTTGTAATGATTGTGCATGAAAAGTGTGGGTTTGAGATTGCAACAGTGATCACTGCTGGTACATGATTTCCAGAAGAGGTGAACTTGCAAAAAGCATATGTAAGTTAAAATATTCTGCAATAGTTCTGGGTAGTCAAATCTTTGTACTTCTGCCTACTGATTTGCTCAAGGAGAAAACTAAAAGCAAAACCTTTGACATATTGTCTACTTTTCCTGAGAGATGACTCTTACAGCAGCAGGGTGCTGGCTAATGCACTAATATTGATTCATGGATCTACCTCATTGCTCTATAATTTTAAGATGCTTTGACAGCTGTCATAGGTCAAGGATCTGTCTATTACCTGGCAAAGATGGGTGTAGACTACACAAATAGAAGCTGTTTCTCTAAGTTACCTACTGTTCTACTTCATAAATGATTCTTGCTTTTCATTTAAAGTCTTACAGGTGCAAGGTTTTGCTGCCAAAAGAAATCCCCTCAGGCTTAACAATAAGTAAAGAGGCGGGTTTTTAATGCTGTGATTATTTAGTGAGCTGCTGCTGAGTTTTCTATCATCATTACTTTAGTTTGTTCTATTTGGCATGCTTTGGCAATGGTAGAAATAATGGCTAAATATAGGAAACATCCAGAGGCTGGAGTTGTATTACTGCCAGAGCAGCAGTAGGAGCAGCAACAACAGGCTATTGAAAGTTCTCAGGATTTGGTGAGGCATGGCAGAAGGGAGAAGAGCAGACAACTCCTCTTTCTTCAGTCACATTTTTATTAAATCTGTCCTAAGTAATAATAAAACAAGCCAATGAACAGTAACATTGACCATTGTTTGTAGTTGTCTGTGTTTTTAGCAGGGATGTCATCTCACAAAGTTGTGCCTTGTGACAATTGTCATCCTTCCAGACCAAGCTTAGACATGGGTTTTGGTGAGAGTACACACCAAGATTTCATCCCAACAGGCAGTGCAAAGGGTGCCACTTCTTCCTGAGGAGCACATAGCTTAGCCATGGAGATGCAAGTTATGCTTGACAGGACAATAGAATAATATATCTCCCGTTTCATTTCTGGTACAGATGCAGCCTTGGAAGGTACCAAATGGCACAGGAATTTTTTTTGGCTATTCTATACCCTGCAAATTACTTCTCTCCATTAAACTCTGGCATAAAATCATGGCATATGATTAAACTCTGCCATAAAGGTTCATTCCAGTTTTCTAGTTAAGGGACCACAAAGGGATGAAGACCTTTCAGAAGTGAGGAAAGGGAACGAAAGGCAACAGCTAATTTTATTCTTCCATTTACCTCCTATTTTGGGCATACATGGACATCTCAGCCTGTACAGAGGCTTTGTATGGTGATGGAAATAGCCTTAGGTGTACAAAGCAAGAGAAGAAGCAGAGGACAGAGAGCTGGTCATGCTGTGCTTTCACTTAAATAACAACCTACTTTGAGTGTCAGTGTACTAGAATAAGACTTCTGTCACAGCTGTCTTGCAGTGCTGAAAGTTCAGGATAGAAGGATATCAGCAATGCATGACAGGGATGGGATGAGGTTTAACACAATCAAGTTTTCCTTTTAGCACTACAAAAAAAAAAAAAAAGAAAAAGGAAATTCATGTATAATCATAAAAATACTTTTTTTCGTCACCTTCCATAATCAAGCATATGAAGATTAGAATATGTCTCTAGCTTTTGTACATCTTGAACTCATTAAATTTCTCTGTGGGGTCGTATACCATCTTTTCCACAGGATCTGTCTCTTCTCTGCTCAGTAGAGCTGTACAAGTGAGCAAATGAGTTGCCTACATGAAAAACAAGCTTGGTATTTCTTAACTTTTAAATTATTCAAATTGCCAACATTCATCACAAATTATTTAACTTTACAGTAGCCTTTTCTGTACACAGTTTTTATACATTTGTTAAATACAGTGATCCTGCTTTAGAAACAGCTTTAAAAGGGATATAAATTAGATTTTCTTCACTTTAAATCTCACTTACTCCATCTCTACCCATGTGTTAAGGAGTCTCAGTCTAAATGGCATGCTGAGGAGATATAGAGAAATGGAAATTAAGTAACCAATCTCTTTTATGTTACACCTCCTTCTGGGTTCCAAGCATGTAAATTATAATGAGATTACGTTTCACATCAGTAAAGTGGCTGTAATTAGACCTAAGTGACTGCAAGCAAGCCTGAGTCACAGTTCCTCATGCATTGCTTCTTAATTTGGCCCACTTTCAAATTTATCTGATCATCACATCTAAGCTTTATATCATTACATCTAGACATTGCACAAGAGCTACAAAAAAGGCTGAACCATACATTAGGTTTTCAACTGTGTTTGCCCTTAGCTGTGGAGAAACAACTCTTTCCCTTCCCCACACAAGAGGTACCAGAGGTACAGATTAGGTAATACTGTGGTCTTGGTAATAGAGCCCAAAAAAGATTTAGTGACCATATTTTAACAACAAAAGGAAATAAATTGTGAATTATAGGACCACAAGAAAGTAGTTTGTCCTAAAAAACCCAAAAGAATGTAAAATATTCTGCTTTTCTGCTGCCTTTTGCTATGCTGATGGATCTGTTGCACATTGTCCTGGAGACAGCCTCAATGAATTATGTGAACTACAAAAGGGCTCCCCAAAGTGGTTGTATTTTGTTTGGGTAGTTTCATTTTTCTGGTTTATAATGTGTTCCTACAAAGAAGTGCACTGGGATGGGCAGATGTCACAATGGAGGGAGGATAGTGGTTAAAGTAGGTTATTGCTAAGTAAAAAAAAAAAAAAAAAATGCAGATGAATGAAATTTTATTCTCTAGAATTGTACCCTGTCCTCAAAGATTTGCAAACTTGTTTCATTGCTGATGTGCATGTGATGTTTTTTCTCTTTAGTCAATTCTTGCTTCTTTAAGGTTGGGTTTGCTCAGAGAAGGTCTGATTTAGCCCACGTAAAAAGTGGAGATGTGCATCTGTGCATAACTGGTAGCCCAAATGACCTTACTTGCCTATGAAAACATCGGGGTCTCTCAGGACTTCATGATTTTAAATTTTTGACCTAATACATTTGAAGTTTTATTTAGTGACCTAAGTCATCCTTTTGTATTCCAATCCAAGTTCTTGGTTCAATATTTCAAAATACATTAGTGTACACACTGACCAAACATAATACTGAATCAGAAACTCAAGTTTAAGAAGATACAGCCATCCTTTCCAAACTGGAATACTCCCAATTTACTTCAGTCTGTTTTGCATTAGTTTTTGAGTGTGCTACTGTCTCTAATGCAGAATAAAACATTTCTCCAACCAACTTTTTGGAAGGGTAAATATGTAACTTGAAAAAAGTCCAAATACAGAATCTTCAAAGTTCACAAAGTCTTCTTTAGGTGTTGATATTTATTAAAATCTGAATCCTTTTGGATTAATAGCATGATTCTAAAACACAGTTTATCCTAATTCTTTTACAATCATTAATTATTTTAACAAAAATGTTGCATTGTCTCTTACTGATACCACTGTATTCACATTTCTGTGTTGAAGTAATTGTTGCAGTTTGCCAAAACTATTTTTTCTAGATTCAGGCATTCATGTTCTCTTGTAAGCCAGAATCTGGGGTTTTTTGGTTGATTTAAAACAGGGATTTGGATAGTTTATTGACTAAATTATAATTTAGACCAGTAGTGCTCATTGTTTTATGATCTCAAATCTCTCAAGATAGTTTTGGTTTTTTTGACTTTGATAAGAAAGAGGTTTGTTTTTGTTAGTTATTGATAACAGGTTACTAGCTTTGCATCACATACAGCAGCTTCCTTGAAAAGTAGTGGGAACAACAAAAGTTTGTGGTGGACACGATGTGACAGAAAATTAAATTTTGAGCTGCCTTTTAAGTGCATGAGAGAGAGAAGAGAACCTCTGAATTCAGCAATCCCAGAGTCTCTAATAGCTGTTAGAAAAAATGATACTAATTAAAATTAACTATGCTCCTTGCCAAGCGGTGAGGCATATGACTGCGCATTAGTCAGGAAATGGATGATTGTGTACATGAAAGGCTTCCCTTCTATTTCCATCTCTGTAGACTGGTTTCACATTGGATTAGCTCTATTGTCTGGGTTGGAAAAACATGTGATTTTCACTGACACAGTCTTACATGGGTGAACATCACAAGTAACACCTGAATAGTCCAGTCCTATGGAAACATAAGTGGGAACCTTCTCTGTACAGTTGCACTACTGTAAAACAGCTGCACTACTGTAAAACAGCACTTAGACATATGACCTTTATTGAATGTCATACCTCTACAATTGTCTACAATTGGACCCTTGCAATTCTCTTGCCTGAAAAGCAGGGCATTTTCTCTATTACCTATCTTTTTTATCTGCTACAACACAGGGAAATTTATAGAAACAATACAGTGCTCTGGAAACTGAGATCCAAGCAGCACAGGTTTTAAGAGAAATAAATAGTTCCTCTTTTCATTTATATTTGCAAATACATATCCTAAGAAGAGAGCAAGGGGAAAGGAGAGAGATGATGTCTTCCAGATGACAGCTTTCTGGATGGAATCTGAAGTCTAAAGCACAAGAAAATTTTCATTAACATTCAGATTGCATGTCATTTTGATTCACACTCCCTAAGCAAGTTAATTTGGGCTGCAGCCAACCTTCTTACAATGTGATGACAACACAACAAGCTTCACCGCCTCTTTTCATTGCTAATGATTCCTTGAGTGACAGTCGTGGTCTCTGAGCGCGGCACGACTCTTCACCCTGCAGCGACCTGCAGTGTCAGAGCTGCCTCTGCCCTTGGCCCCTGCTGGGCTCTCTGCAGCAAGGACATTCTACCATGTCAGGACGACAGCAAAAAGGGGGAAGGTCTGCTCAGGACTGCACTCAGAGAATCGTGTGCTTTCTGTGCATGTTGCTGTGGCATAAAAGCCACAGGGGGTCATCTGATCCTCTCCCAGTGCCTCCACCCTTTCAAACTAAACAAAAAGGGGACAAAGCAAAAAAAAAAATTCACCTCAACACTAGCTTCTTTGTTAAAATTGTAACTGTGTCTTGCTTCCCTCTCAAAAGGAACTATGGAAGCTTAACACTCACCAAATATTGCAAATTTTTGATTGTCACTTCAAGATTTGCTAGCATGGGAAATATTTTACCCACTTGCTCATGTGTATAGGTGTTGCCATGATATTTTAGTGAAAAGGCCTCTGCTAGGATTTTTCCTGTCCTGAGGAGCTGAGAGCCTCAGGAAAGAAATGTAAACAATAACTATCTGCTGCTGTGGAATGCCACAGGTGCATCTTCCATTGGTCCATGTGGATTGTTTTCAATCAGTGACCAATCACAGCCACCTGTGCCAAGGCTGTGAGCAGTCACAGGATTTTTGTTATTGATTCCTGTTCTATTCTTGTCTTTGTAGCCTTCTGATCTTCTTCTCTCTGTTCTTTTAGTATAGTTGTAATGTAGTATTTTAGTATAATATATAACATAATAAATCAGCCTTCTGATGAAAATGGAGTCAAGCCTCGTGTCCTCACACAAGGGGTTCTTGCGGAAACAAGATATAGGTGCTATAATTTCTGATCTATTTCAATCCCTTGCTCTATAGTAACAGTTTATTCTAGGGTCTATTCATCTGTCTATATGTAAGGGGTAGTTATTCTAATAATTCTTGAACTCACATTCATAAAGCACAAGGAATGCTTTGGAAATCCTAAATATATGACTGCTTATTGAGAAAAGCTTGGCATCATCTTATCAGGATTTGGGAAATTTAAATTTATGTGTAGATTATAAAGAACTCTGTAAAACTATCCCTCAAAGGATTGAGTCTTACTGAAGAGCTGCTGCAGTACCCTCAAATTCAGTGGAAATGTATGGGCTGTTTATGATCTTTGGATTGATTGATTGGCCCCCAAATCTCATTAATTCCAATGGAATAATACTGTAAGCATGAAAAGAAAGTCTCTAGATCTGCAAATATTCAATGCTTTGGGGGAATATATACTTGGTTGATAATTTTTCAACTGTGTTGAGAGTTGGTGACATGAATAGAGACTTCACTAGAGGTCCAGCAAAGCAGTGATGAAATAAGGAATATGTTCACACTCATAGCATCTGAAAAAATGAAAAACACTTGTTTAAGAGTCTTCTCCCTGAAGTTCTTATTGGTTGTTCTACTTCTGAGACCCAAATATGATTTGTTAATGAGTAAACCAAATGGTATTTGGATGTATTCTCTGGCCCTAATGATGATGATGATGATGATGATGATGATGATGATGATGATGATAATAATAATATTAATAATAATAATAATAGCTTTATTACTGTAGTCCATCCTATTTTACCTTCCACAATATGAGTAATCTGCATATCCCTGCTAAACATGGCCCGTATGTGCCAAAGAAGAGGGTGCAAGCCATACAAAAAACAGTAGGTGATGCTCTAAAAATTTAAGCATACAAAAAAAAATGAATTCCAGTACTCTTAGGGATATTGGTACAAGGGAATTTGCTTAAGTATATGTGTGTGTGTACATACATGCAGAGATGTATGCTGATGAAGGTGAAAGCAATGAGGACAGTAAAAAAGGAGCTTTGTAAAGGTAAGGACAATGTGCATGTCTTGGTTGAGTATCATAGTGTCATGTCTGAGGGATCTCTTCCACTTGTTAGGGAGCATCAGCCCTACTGTGTCTGTGGAAGCATCCCAAGTTTCTGATGTGCTGTCAGTAAGAGACAGACAGCCAGACCATTTTGTTCCTCTGGTTGCTGTTACTATGAATTTCCCTAATGGCATGACTGGTTTCACAAGTTACAGGCAGCTTTAGAAGCTGTGTCTGTTTGCTTATAAAAGCAAGGGACTAAGTATTATGTAGAACACCCACATGAACTACCTGGGAGGTCCACTGAGAGCCAAGGACTTGTATTTAAGTATAAAAATACCTTGAGCACTGATTTTGTAAATATGGGCAAATGAAAGAACAGTGGAGACTCATGAGATCATATTTTTGCCATGTGGAACACAATCATGTTTCAAAACCTTTGCTTTTCCAAGTAGGAGTGTGCTGCCATCCTTCTATTGCCTTTGCTTCTTTTATATCTGGCATTAACAGCAGGATATTTTGGCTTCATATCTGGAAGAAGAAGCAAAGGTGGAGCAGCTCCAGTGTCAACATCCAGATGCAGATTCAGCACTCAGAACTGCTACAATTTATAGTCCTTTCTAGCACAAAGCAAGATCTGTGGAGCAGCTGATTATACATTATATTTCAATCATAAAATACTACTGATAAAAATACTCCGTTAATAGTCAAAGAAAGATATTGTTTTGCACGTAATAAGAATTGCGTTTTATTTGCAGTTGAGGAAGGAAAGCCAGAAAGGAGTCGTTTGGACATTTTCACTGTTCCTAGGCAAGGTCATGATTTTTCCACATACAATATCTGCTAGGTAAAAGTGACTGTTCTTACTACATTTGGCCCTGCTCCAAACTTTGCTGTGCAGTTTTCTTATTTAGAATTGGGGGTTTAATTTTGCAGCTTCTTTAACTTCTTTTTTGATGCAAATATGCATAAGCCATTTCTGTGTGCACAAGAATTTTAACATAATAAAACCAATAGGGTGAATCTCTAGTTACTAAACAGACCACAGATTTCATCCATTTCATATCAGGATCTGAAGTATGGATTGCTTAAAAATGCACTTATTAAGTCTGACCTACTTTTTAATCTTCAATATTTCACGTGGTTTCTTTACAATGTGGGGAGCTCCAGGATCTGCACGCTCCTGCCTGCTCATACTGAGGTTGCTTTAGTCAGTATAGGGAAACAACGTTCATTTTCAGTAGGCAATATGTCTCAGTAGACTGTCCTCAGGGCCTGGAAACTGGCAATTCTTCAGTTCAAATTTTGTTGGTAATGCTGTGCTAGGAGGGTTGGTCATCTTTTCTGAATCTTTCTATTTGCAAGCTTTGTGTTTCATGCTTATATTTACAATTGTGCTTAGAAAAACTGACTCTGGGTGATACTTGTCATGCTTAATCTCTTCTCAAGCCAAAAATGTGCAGAAACTGATTTACTGTTATCTCAGAATAGTAGCAGCTTTCATAAGTCTTACAAAAAATAATTACAGTATGAATGAGACAAGTACTGGAATTATTGAGAGAGGAAATTAATATTGGCAGTTCTTTGCCTTCTTATTAAAAATCAAACAGAACAACCAAAATTTATAAAGTGTGACTAGAAAAAGGAAAACAGTAATCAAGATTAAAGAAAAATACAGTATTTAAGGTGATGAAATAGCAAATAGAAGAAAGGAGAGGCAAGATTGCTAGTTGCTACTAAATGTGATCCAAAAGCAAAGTTCATCAAAATAGTATGCTAATTTGAGATGTGTCTTAGATATTTAAGTAATAGGAAGATAGCATCTCTTAAACAAAATACATTTTTAAGCACTTAAGCCTGTACATTTTTAAGCACTCTGAATTATATCACTTTGCCTAAAGACTGAAAGATTCTTACTGGATTTATGCATTTCACAATGACAGTAGCTGATGCAATGTTGCTTCTCCTTTAATTGAAAATTATGATAGAATGATAGTCTTTACTAGTAATGAACAGATGGAGAAAACATTTTTCAAAATCAGTTTGAAAGAATATAGCCAAGATGCCTCTGTATATGAGATCTGATGTTTATAAGTGTAGACACTTAAGAGGAGCAAATTTCAAATTTACACACACAAACTACATTTGTTGAAACCATTTCTTGAAATCTTAGACAATCCCAGATTATCATATGTACCCGTTCAGTATAAGCATATAAGTATTTGAGGTATAATCCCATTACTGTCTCTAACCAGTATTGGTTTTATAAAATGGAAAAAAGACCCTTACTTTATTCACTACAGTTCATCCATCTTTGTCTTACCTATACTCCCTGGTGCTGCCATGTATCTGGAAAAAAAAAAAGCTCAGAAGCTTCTTAAGAGGATGTACCTACTGCTAGAGCAAATTGGTTTTGAAAGAAACCTGAATTCAGGTGATTCAATTTGCCCTTAAGGTCAATAAGGGCAGGTGGAGCTAGATCTGAGGAACATGCTGAACCTCAATGCTCTTCCTACTCTTCCTAGAATTTGTTACTTCAGCAAAGGTGAGCTGTGGGGCAATAGTGCACTTTTATGCAATGGCATTGGTGTTACATAAACAATGGCCCCTTTTGCAAAAAAAAACCCAAACACAAATACTGAGCTTCAAGAATGTTGAGCAAATATCCCTATATCCCTAAAGAGAATTAATCTATAACATTGAAATATAGCAACAAGGTAGACGAATATTTTCAAACAGCTATTATGCATATGTGAAGAATACCTATGGTTATGGAAAAAAAATAAAAAATTGAGTACCATTTGTGTTGTATAAACTATCTGAAGACATTCTTCACTCAACACTGCTGTTTTATTGCCCATAAATTTTGGAAGTATAATAGCCCAAAAAAGTTGTTAATTTGGTACACAAGCTAGTATGCAAAAAAGTATTGAAAGTCTTTTTAAAATTATCTGATTTTGCTTTGTTTTCCCTGTTTCCAGCTGTTATTATCTAGCTGGCCTGCCTGGATTTTAGATGGTGACAGCTGAAAATAGTTTGTTCTTAGCCTTGCATTGCAGGGCTGACAATATTGTTCACTATGTGAGACACTGTCAGCCTTATTTCCACCATTCTGTTGGTGAGCACTTAATGCCTTGTGGATCAGCAACAGTGATGCCAGCTGTTAACCACATCTACTTTTCTGGCTGTTGCTTATGTTTTCTCATTGATCAAAGACTTTGTTTGAATCTCTGCTTGACGGGACCAAGCCAAGAAATGAAGTTAAAACTTTGTGCTGCCTCAGAAGTAATATGATATTTCCTTTAGATATGGTGCTATCTTTAGCTCTCGTGGGTACATTTGTTTCCACAGAAGCTCTGCAGTGAAAAAAATACAGGATTTAACTATCATGGTGAGATATTAAACCCAATATAGGACATATGCTGAACAAGAAAGAGGTTGCACTGTAGCATATATTTAAATAGACTGAGAGTTCATTCTCGTGAAACTGCTGTTCGTTGGGGCTGCACGATAACAACATATGCAACCATCAAAGCACTTCTCAGCTTGCTCATTCTGACATGGAGTATGTGGCAAAGATGCAATCTGGTCCATAGTAAAAGTCAATGTATTTGCTAGGATGCAGACATAGCAGTTTGGTTATGACTGCATGCTTCATTGTTCACAGAAGAAACGTGTCAAGTGTGATTGCATTCTTCATGCCTACTGTGAAGTTTTCAATACTTGAAATACATTTATTTCCTTTTATGGCCTTATAATAGAATAGGGTGTTTTTATATTTTAGTATAGAATGAAAAACTTTTGCTCTTTGTAT
Organism: Passer domesticus; assembly: GCF_036417665.1. Classification (NCBI taxonomy): domain Eukaryota; kingdom Metazoa; phylum Chordata; class Aves; order Passeriformes; family Passeridae; genus Passer; species Passer domesticus. The sequence continues at coordinate 18,027,857 of NC_087476.1, read as the reverse complement.
CATTATTTTATAGCTACTAGTGAATTTTGAAGTAGACAGCTGTGTGTTTATTGCAGTGGGGGAATAGAAAATCCTAGGCATGTACAGGCCATGGTACTGCATTTGAGTGGTAATTAGCAACCAAACTTCTTCATTCTCATAACTAAAAATCTATTTCACAATGATCCTGAGGAGTTGATACAATTCCTCGAAAAATGACTTTTGTTGGTGTCTCATATATTTTCTAAGCCAATAAACCAATACTTGGTGTTAAACTCTTTTTTAGAACGGTTTCTGAACCAGTAATTTTACAGTTTGCTTTCTACATTTATGACTGAGATAAATCAAAGTCATGTGTTGCATACACACAAGTGGAAAAGATTATATATTAATGGAACCGGGGATTATATATTAATGGAAGCAAAGAGATTGCCTGCATTTGAAAGCAATGCACCATTAAAGGCAGAATTAAGACCCTGATTTCATGCATGTACTTTGCTGCAGTTTTAAGAATTCATTCAGTGTTTATGTCAGGACCTTGAGAATGATTAATAGTTTATTTTCTTTCTGTTATGCCAATAATTTTGTATTAATAGTAATTTTGATACCTTGAAAAACCCTTTTTTTGGAGGTACAGATCCATGAAAGTGTATAAGCCTGGGATTGTGTATGACTCTGTATGACTGTCAGGCACTATTTTGTATGTACTATTTTGTATAAATCAGGAAGTGAATGGCCTAATTTTATAGTTTCTGTCAGAAAATTGTATAGGATATATTACCTCAATGTTGCATAATATATAAAATTATCCATTCTTTACATTAATACCTTTTTACATGTAGCTCTCCATGTTATCTTTATTTAAAGCCTCTATTTTGCACATGAAAGTTTCTATATAATTTTCAGGGTTTTTTGATAAATCTTGAGTAGTTCTCATTACTTGAGAGTTTGCAACTTTGATTCTTGCTCACTAGACTGTCACAGTACAACAGCAGAAGCCTTACTAGCAGCAGAAGCTGTTGTTTCTTATTTGAAATGTGACTCAAAAAGATTTTATCAGTGAAAAGGCAGAAAATGGAAAGTTGCATTGGAAATCTTCTTCCACAAAGAGAATAATATAGACCTCATTAAAGGGATAAGCATCCAGAGCTGTTGCTATGTTTCTCTTAAGAGACCAGCAGGAAGAGGAAGACAACTTAGCTATGTGACAGTGAAATTCACCAATGAGAAGAAAACAAATACACACACATTCTGATTTTTTTCCCATGAATTCATCACTCTTGTACCACTACTCCCCTTGATTTTTGTTAGAAGCCTTTGTGGGAAATTGCATTTTAAATTCTTTCTCAAACATAAAACTGGGATAGTTGAAGGTTCTGCTCAACAGAATATGCCCTAGACTTCAAAAAGTTAGGATCAGTGGTGCTGTTGTTTTCATGCACAGGTGGTACAGAAACACAATTAATTTATCCCAAGAAGGTCAGTGGACTGATGATGGAGGGTGTTGGGGGAAAAGCTCCCCTATTGCTTCTTGCTGGATCAGAGTGGCTACAGAAATATAATCCTCCTGAGACCTAATATGTGGTCAGTACTGGGGAAGAGAGAAGGATTTAGTAGATTTATAGCTCCTGTATCTCAAAACACAGCTGTCTTGGAGAGTTTGTAAAGGATGCACATAATATAATGAATCCTCTCCCCTGACGTGTGCTTCAAGTCATTGGTTCTTTGCTCAAGGCCATGCTAAAAGTCACAGCCCTCAGTAAACTTCAAAATAGATTGCTCTAATAGGAATGTAGTCCTCCTTTCTAAGAAACCATTCTCAAATTCAGGGGAATGTCCTTCAGGTCTGAAAAGCTTCCATTGTGAAGATTTTTCTGCTTTGTTATGGTATGAGGAATATGAGTGGGAAGTTCAGGCTGCAGAACAGAAGTTTCCAAGCTCCTAGTAGATTAAAACCTGATTTGTAGTAAATGTGTCCAGAAAGGAAGGGGAAACAAACTAAACAAAACCATATAAACTATTTTTAAACACAAAAATAAATAGAAATAAGTGTCTCCTCAGAAGCTGTGTACAGTTTCAGCTTGCACTTGCTCAGAATTTCTGTCTAATCACTTACTAAAACTGCTAAGCACTGGAAACCTCATTTTCAGCTGTGAAGCAAATAGCAAGAAAAGGAGAGCTTAAAAGACAGTAGAGTTTGTGCTTGAAACTTTGGCTTCCAGTTGGCTTCTTGGGTCACTTCTGTCTAGTATTCAGGTCACAATATGTTAAGGTGATAGCAGCAAAATTCCTCCTTTGTTCTTGACAATGATTTCTTTGCAAACAAGTTATTTTGCATCTATATCAGCAAGGAAAAACATGGCAAGGAAGCAGAAAGCTCTTTGACAACCAAATAGGCTAATTTGAGTATGGAGTACCCAGAATAGTGTCATGCTCTTTACTCTTTTCTTGCTGATTATGTAGAATTATACAAACAAGAAGATTGAAGTTGACCTTCTCGTCTGCTAGGACCCACACCTCAATGCCTTGAAGCCAACTCTGAAGACATCTATAATCTAAAAGAAACTGAGAAGCATGGTTTTCATAAGGGTCAACTAACTCCCTAGGCTCTCATTTCTAAAGGCAGTCTTGAACTTGCCTATTTAAAAAAAATAATAGGATATCTGATATTATTTTAAGGAAATGTACTAAAGAGCTGGATAAAAGGTGTATCTTTAATCAAAATGTACCTGAGCCACACAGAGGGGTTAGATCCCTACATTTAGTAGAAATAGTACATATTTTCCTCAAAAGGCCTTGCATTTGTCATTCCCTCCCAAAGGAGAGATGTGACCACAACTCTTCTTCATTGTGACCTGACAGAAAAGGGAATAGTGAGTAAAATTGTTATTCAATATGCTTTTCTGAAATAGTCATGACTTAAAAACAGCTCTAACATGAGCGTATATGTCCATGTCTTCAAGGAACAATCTCGAATCTTTCACTGAGTTGATCCAGTCCCAATTATTCTAATCCTTCCTCATCCCCTGAAAATCAACAATGAATGAAATGCCTTTGTAAAAGTACTTTCCCTATAGATTGAATTTGATTGGTATTTTATTGGTCTGAGAAAGAGTAAAGATAGACAGAAATCAACACATACATTCCATCAGGCATCCAGATATTCTGTAGCACTAATGGAATTTGGTTTAAAATGCTCACCATTGGCACAGTCATGCTCATCATCTTTGATGCTCATCAAAGGCACAGTCTGCCCTGATCCTGTTTAGAGACAATGTATATGACACATTTTAATCTAGAGCCTACAAATTTTTAACCTAAATAATTTTATGATTCTGTACTTCTATGATTTTGAATCAGACATGGACACATGTAATTTGGTGGTAACTGATCCAGGATTTCTCAAATGGTGAAAAACCTTCATGTCAAACACATATGATAATTTGATTGTTTTATCTCATATTAATAAACACAAAATAAATCAGAAAAAATATTTTTAAAAAATCTCTAATGCCTCCTTAACTATTAAATCCTGTGGTAACAAGTCAAATGCAAGTTCAGATCCACAAGCTTAGTTACTAGTGGAAACTGAAAGAAAAAGACCTAGGAAGGAGGGAAGGAAGGAAGGAAGGAAGGAAGGAAGGAAGGAAGGAAGGAAGGAAGGAAGGAAGGAAGGAAGGAAGGAAGGAAGGAAGGAAGGAAGGAAGGAAGGAAGGAAGGAAGGAAGGAAGGAAGGAAGGAAGGAAGGAAGGAAGGAAGGAAGGAAGGAAGGAAGGAAGGAAGGAAGGAAGGAAGGAAGGAAGGAAGGAAGGAAGGAAGGAAGGAAGGAAGGAAGGAAGGAAGGACCATCATCACACATCCTTCATTAGTTAATATCTATTTATCAAATACATCAATAAAATATTACTGAAAAAATATTTTCATTATCACCATTTTTGTTATATATTAGGCCTGAATGTTAATAATTATTTACAAAAAGATTCAAATATGAGTTCCATAGCTTGTGCTAGTTGGCTGAACTTCTTAAAGAAGAAGAATTAATGTTCTAATATAGTTATTAAAAAATACTCTGTGGTCTGATAGTCTTTCTCTACTTCAGAGGCAAATCTTTAAGTCTTGTTTTAGTCAGGCAAGCTTTTTGAAGTTATACAAAGTACAGATACACGTAACGTATTGCACATAATATATTGTGCATAATGTACTTTTTAGTAATAAATAAGCTTTTTAAAATTCAATAAAGGAAAAATAAATTAAATGAAAATTGAAAAGATGAAAAACAGAAGCAGTTACAACAGTTGAAAGCAGCCTTTGTTATATTTTTGGAATTTTGTGTTGACTTTAAAAAGAACTATATGTTTGTCCAGAATAACTCCAAAATGTCTGTGTATATGCTTACCAATTATTTAAAACCATTGCATGTCTTTTAAATTGCTTCTACCTACAAATATGCAAAGTGGTGTTGGACACAGTGGTAGAATCTGAAGACAAGCAGATTGAAATACAGCCAAGCACTAAAATAAGACTCTGGTTCCAGGGAAAATATGTTTCTTTTGATGCTTACTCAAGTCTTTTATGTCCTCATAGCAATGAAAAAAATTAATTACCAAACATTTTCTTATCTTAGACACACACCTCAGGTTTAAAATGCTTAAAATATAAACAGGAAAAGGAGACGTGCTACATATTACAAAAACATTTTACCCAGTAGCAATACATGGTGGATGTAGCCAGAAGTCTGAAACAAAGACCAAAAAGGCAGAATGTAAAATAAAATAAATTATTTTATTTTTTATTTTTCTGTCATCTTCCTGTGTATGGGATCAGCGTTTTATCATAACAAAGTGTTTGGTTTGTGGTCCTATTTCTCAAGTATAACTTCAGCTATAATTTAAAGTCCAGTGCTGTTAACCTGTCAGCGATGAAACCAGCAGCATGCTGGCTTGTGTCTTCATGGGCACTGCCAGGGTACTGAGATAGGGCTTGCCCTTCCTTTACTTGCCACTTAGACCACACTTGGGAGCAGGTTTGGGCCCCCAGTTCAAGAAGGTCACTGAAAAACTGGAGTACAACAGAGGGCACCAAGATGTTCGGGAGTCTGGAGCACTTATCTGGTGAGGAGAGTCTGAGAGAGCTTGACTTGTAGAGCCTGGGGCAGAGAGGGGCTTCAGGGGAACTAAGAGGAGCTACCCAGCAGCAATGGGGAGGATATCAAGAAGGCAAGTATTTAGTGAAGGGCATAGCAGGAAAAAAAGAATCAGTTATTATAAAATAGGGGAAATTTCCCCTGAAATAAGGGGAAGTTCTGAGAGTAAATACAGAAAAATGTTCACTATGAGCATGTTTAGACAAGGGACCAGGAAACCCAAGGAGCTCCAGGACCTCTGCTCTCAGAGGTCTCCAGGACATGGCTAAAAAAACTCTAGGTACCATAGTCTGAATTTGGTCGTGGTCTTGCCTTGAGGAAACACTGAAACTAGTTGAGTTCCTAATGACCCCTACAACATGAATTGTCCTCTGTTTCTAGATCTGCTGCTTCTTTCAGGATTGCTGTAAAATATGCTGCTGCATTTTGCATAATACTTCCTTAATACATTAAGTCCCTGGATTAAGGAACATAATTCAGATTTCTCCCAGTTCCTTGAGGTTCCTCTGTGTTCTTGAAGGAATGGGACAGTTTTCCCAAAAGACATATTAAGATAACTATGTAATTAAAGTCATTGATTTAATGCAGGCTTTCACATTGATTTCCATAAGAAATCATTGTTCTTCTTGAGTTCCTATTGTCTTATTTTAATATTGCTATTTAATCTCACCTTTTTTTATTCAATTTCTATGCTGTTGAAGCAGAAAAGCCTAAGACCAGATATTATGGAATATCCTAAGTGAACTGTGATTTTGCAAGAGGCCATCAGCCTCCTAGCACAGCCCTTCATCCCTTCAGCCAGTCAGAAGGGTAATTTTGGTGTCAGCCACAAGGAGGTCGTGACACAGGTTTCACCACTGGGTTTTGCAGGGCTTCACTGAGAGCAAAGAAACAATGATACTTGGAACAGCAGCAAACCTCACATTTGGAAAATGCTAAATCCATATGCCAGAAAAGTGGCAGCTTTATCTTAATGAGGATATGATTTTCACAGCCTAACAGGAGTTTGAATACTGGATGTCCCCAGCTTTTGTTTTGGAAACAGTGGTATTCTTTTGCTGAAAGCTTTCAGTAGCCCTGTTTTTGAGGCTCCATGGGAAATCTTTGAATACTCCAAGTGCAAAAAGTAAGAACCAAATCCCAGGATTTTACAATGGGAAATTTTAGACAGTATTAGCAGCACTGACTCCACCTTCAACGTAAAAGGCTAAAGAGATAATGTGCAAAAAGATGGCATTACTTATATGCAATACTCTTTCAGAGTCTTGTGCCAGTTAAATATCTTCATGAAAACTGTACAAGAATTCACTACTGTGGGTTTTACAACTGCTTCTGACAATTTTCATTGTTAATGTTAATGACATTTTTTCTTTTCACTGACAATCTAAGCCTGTACAATATTAGGACTTGGTTATGATAGGTGTTTTACATTCCCCAAATAATGCATTAGGTGAGAGAAAGTGAGACTAAGGGGGAGTGGAGCAGGAGCGGATAACAATAGAATGTGAACGTTTCTTTTAGTGACTGGTTCACCAGAGAGACATGCAGTCTCAGCGGATGAATTTTAGCCCTAATTAGGACATTGTCAGTGGAATAGTTACTGTCCTAATCAGGAACTGTGGCAGACAAGTGGTTTGTTAGACAGGTTGTAAAAGATATACAATGCATAATAAAGTCACCAGAGACCAGACAAGGTATTGATGATGATCCCAGTGCTCTTTCCAGTGCTGCTCTTTGCATTGAAATTTTGGGCTTATTCTTCTGATAAATGTGCTCCTTTCTGTATGGCTATGACCTTTGAATACCTTTGTTAACATACAACACACTTACATTTGATGTCAGGATAGCACAAAGAGCCTTACAAGAAGACTGGTGTTATTATTTATTGTCATCATAATGTCACCATCAAAATGATCATACAAGTGTGACAACGACTGTAATTGTTGAGTGGTTTATAGCCTGACCACTTGGACTGAGTTTCACAAGTGGTTTTGTGCTGTATTTCAATTTAGGAAGATTGTAGGTATCTCACAGTAATAGAAAAACAAACAAACCCCAAAAATCAACAATTAAAATTGTTCCAATGCCCATGGCAGTAGTATTTCTTATCAAGCTTCCTTAGGCAGAACTGTTTAAGTCTGGGTGCACCAAGATTCTGGGGAGTAGCAGGCAGGAAGCCTTAAGTCTTCTACTTAAGGCTGTCTGAAATTTTTCAAGTAGATCTTACAGCTGAGCTCTCTAATGGCCTAATATGCTCAGAGCTTGCTTAACAACCTGAGGGTAGGAAATCTCTACAGACAGAGCCAGACAGATTCCTCAGTGGGCTGAGGACAAGTGCAGGAGGTTCAATAAGTCAAAGTTCCAGGTCCTGCGCTTGGGTCACAACAAGCCCAGGCAGTGCTGCAGGATGGGGGAGGAGTGGCTTGACAGAAAGGACCTGGGGGTGCTGGTTGACAGATAGCTGAACATGAGCCAGTGTAGGCCTTGGTAGGCAAAAGGGAAATGCCATCTTGGCCTGGACCAAGAGCAGTGTAACCAGCAGGACCAAGGAAGTGGTCATCCCCCTGGACTTGGCATTGTGAGGCTACACTGCATTCTGTTTTGGATGACTCACTTCAAAAGGGGTATTGAGGTACTGGAGCATGTCCAGAGAAGGGCAACAAGGCTTGTGAAAGGACTAGAGAACATGTCCTATGATGAACAGCTGAGGGAGCTTGTTTTGTTTAGCCTTGAGAAGAGAAGGCTCTGGGGAGGACCTGATCACTCTGTACAACTCCCTGAAAAGAAGTTGCAGCAAGGTGGGGGTCGGTCTCTTCTGCTGTGCCTGCAGTGAGAGGACAAGAGGAAATGACCTTAAGCTGAGAGAGGGGAGATTCAGATTAGTTATTAGAAAAGAAATGTCACTATTAGAGTGATCAAGCACAGGAATAAATTGCCCAGGGATGTGGTAGAGTAACCATCCCTGGAGATGTTTAAGAGGTACTTGGATCTGGCACTGGGTGATGTGTTTTTTGTGCTCTAGGGGTTAAAATGGCAATACTGGGTTGACGAACTTGATGATCTTAAAGGTCACTTCGAAATTTGACATTCCTATGATTCTAACATACAAAAATAATGGTAATTTCAACAATTGTTTTGGTGAGAAAAAAAACTCAATTAGTAATATGAGTCAAGGAAAGTGGGTTCATGCACTTTTTCATGCAAAGAACAATTATCCTGCAGCTACCTAAAACAGAAACAGAGGAAATTATCTGGGTAAAAAAAAAAATTCTATGGGAAATACTTTTTATCCTGATGGTATTGCTGTGAACATTTCCCATCTTCCCCTCTGTACATAGAAGGGATATGTACTTGTTAGGAAGGTAGAATTTAGGTTAGGAAGTTTGTGGCCTTTAAGGCATGGAGCTCATGAAGACTAGACTCCCATATCCCATCTCATCATATAAGGACATTTCAGGAGCTTATACATTTAATTGGTAATGGTAAAACACATGGCAAATACTATTTCAGGTAGGGTCATTCATCATAACTGGGAATATGGCCACATGGAATGTTGTCATCCTCTAAACAAGAATTAATTAATTAATTAAAGTGGACTTTTTTAATCCATCAGAATCTAAGAGCATTTATCTACTTTGTCTTGTTTTATTTCTGAAATTATATCTCAAATAATTTATGAAATTATTTCCTGTTTTCTTTATTTTTTAGTTGCTTCTTTCCCCATTTTCTCTGCACTGCATTAATAAAACTGCTGCTTGACCTTCTGTCTTGATGCTCAGACCTGTGGGAAATCAGCAAATTGCCTAGCATGACAGCAGACCATCCACTAACATAGAGGAAACCCTAGGTGAAATAAATTCAGCTTCTGATACCTGACCTGGCTCACATCCATCAAAAATGATGTGCAGAGTGTGGTCTTGCAGACAGATGAATCCAAGGTGGTGGAATCACTTTAGAAACAATTCTTCTGAGATAAATGACACCAAGGGCTGAATGAGAAACCATATGTTGTTAGGATTATGGAAGGCAGACATGGAACTGGGAGCTACTTTTCCAGTCTGTAAGACTTATACCGCTAGCAGATGGGAGATGAGAAATATGAAGTGGAAGTTGCTAGACCATCTTTCTCAGACTGATATCATGTTAGGTGTGGATGGATGTGTCCAGGACTCACAGTCAAAGTCCTGCATCCACACAAGGAAAAGTGCACAGTGATTTTCACACTGAGATGGCTTCAGATAAAAGGCTACAAGGATTATCTGGATCACAGAAAACTTGTCTTTATTGTGAGAAATTGAGGAAGACCAGTGTATTTTATCCTCTTGTGTTTTAAAAATAATTTACTTTAAGGGTCCACAAATCTCTCTTCTTTCTATTCAAGTATTCTGCACTGGAAATCAAAAATGTTTGTGTCTAAGAAAATTAAAGGCTTCTGATATAGGACATATTTTTAAAACAGGATTGTGATAGGGCCAAGTCTGACATCTGGCTATCTGACACTAGAACAAATTCAAACTGAAGTAACTTCAAGCTTGTCGACATTGGGAAAGCAATATTTTTCAATCAAGATTGACTCAGTAAATTTCTTAAGATTTTGTTCTAAGTTAAACACAATTAATTCAGACTCTGTAGGCAAAATCCTAGATGGTTAAAGACTGGTGGTAAAGTCAGTATTACAAATATATAATTGATAAATAATTAATCTGCTAATTTGAATTTATTAGCTGAAAGTAAAAAGTAGTAGAAGCAGTTAGCTGCAGCCTGCCCCTCCTTCAGGTATTATTAACAAAAGCAGTGTATAGATATATAGGAGGAAAAAATTAAGTCCTGCATTATCTCCAGAGTTAATGGTCAAACAGATCATATCATGGAAGGTGACAGCCTCACCAGTGTGAGTGACAGACTGTTGTTATTTACATACAGCTCATTTCTGCCTGGTGAAAAACCTGACATGGTGGTGAAGGTCTTCTACTGGCTCAGTTGCTAAGAGATAGGAGGATTTGCTTTGATGCAGATAATAAACAGCTGTTTACACAGTATGTTTGCACATGCTTTAATAGGATCACTAGGCTTATTTGGGTTTTTCCCTTACTGGTTGCACTGTGTTAACATCTGTCAAACAATAAACAGCATTACCTGAAATGTATTAATATTCATGAAGATGCTATTTTCATCATGGGAAGGACATGAAAGTAAATCTAATTAAAAAAAATATTTTAATATCTTTTCTCTTTTGAGGAAGTTTACCTATTCCTCACATGATTTCTTCCCCCATATGTGTTTATTACTGATTTTTTCCTTTAACTCAAAATCAGACTAAGGGTGAATAACTTGTAAATGGCTTCATGATTTCTTAAGCCTTGAGACCAGAGGTTATGATAGTTCTGCACACAAGACACACAATTTCATTAATTAGTTAATGGAATTGACATATTTATGTCTTTTCAGTGATCTAAAGCAAGTCTTCAGACCAGCCAATCTGGTATAAAAGGTCTTAAGTGAGAAAGAAAACACTGTATCTATAAGAAGTTGTTCCTGTGCTTAATCACACTTAAAATTCAAAAAATGTACATCTTAACTGTAGTATTAACTTAGCTTTGCTTTCAGACTCTGAACACATTTTAGTGCCTTGATCTGACAAGTTAGAGCACGTGGTATGTGGCAATAAATTTAGAGATACACCATCTTTGTGCAGCTTTCTGGCATTGCTTAGCAAGTTTTAGAATTATACTCTCCTCCAAAAATTTACTTGGAATTCTAGTGCAGCTATACATACCCCGTGAACAGTGGGTCACTGAATTTCTTTCTGGATGTCTTATCTTTGCTTCACCATCACCATTTCAGCAGTATGTTTCTCCTGGATAGTGTGGCTATCAGCCTCTGGCCAATATTTATTTGTTGTATGTCAAGTAGAAATGTGCACTTGATTGCAATTGCTTTTACCCATTTGGAGCTTTACACGAGCAGTTTAACAATACTCCTGCTTCAATGACTTAAATATAAAAGCCTGATTCTGTAATTCTCTGCTTCTAATGGATTTAAAAAAAAAAAAAAACCACAAAAAAATGCAATTGTGTTCTCTTAAAAACAGCTATCAGTAGTGATTTAATATTGTACACAGTAAAAATGTAAAATTATCTTAGTTTTCTATAACATTAATAGTTTCCAGGGCTGACAGACCTAAAGTAACTAAAACAACAGCTCTTTCCAGTTTTCATATGAAAGCTTCAGCTTTTTTTTCCCATAGCCTATTTACATTATTGTTTTTAGCAGAATATAATTGGTTTGCAGCATAAGCCTACTAAACTGTAATTCATGAATACTTACTACAGAGAAGTTGATGCTTTTAATTTTAATTCAAAAGAAAATTTGATGTCAATAAGAAGGATTTTTTATAATTGAAAAGAATGCACATATTCTATAAATGAATTTAAAAAAATTTCTCAGTCTTTTCCCAGTCCCATAATTTAGTTTTCTGATAAAGATCACTGGAATTTTCAAAGGACTATTGGAGATTATAATTAATACTGTTTTCCTGAGCACATCTCTTTACTGTATGCTTATTAGTCCTGAAATAAGCATTTCTGTTCTGTTTGCTCTTACTGAGTCCCAGACCTCCAGACTGCGATCCTTACCAGCTGGTTATTTCCAGCTAATAGACTTGACATCTCAGAAGTTTCCAGAAGTTAAATGTATCTTTTATTCCAATACACTTATCACAAATATATGAAGTTGGGTTTTGGTTTTGTTTTTTAGGGTTTTTTTTGGTTTTTTTTCAATATCCATGTTCAAGTGTGAAGAGTTCCATACATTGTGGTAGGTCATTTTACATATTACTATACAACATTTCATTAGCATGAGCATGGATTTATTATGCAGGAATAGAGATATTCTACACTTGAAAGTTAGTTTAAGTTAATCTTTGGAGTAGGGTAAGGTATCAATTGTAATTGTGATAACTATTTCTGTCCACATGCTGAACAGTGAGGTATGAGTGGGCTGGATATTTGACCACAGTATTTCCTTCAAAAGGTTTTATAATAACAGAATGATAGTATGTAAAGGTCTTATAAAAAATGGCTGCAACTTGAATCAGTATCAAGACTGTTATTGTCTGTTTTGATTTAAAAAAAACATGTTCTTGCTAAAAGAAAGTGACATGAATATCATGTTGCAAGATGGATGTGTTTGACAGTGCATTTAGCTAATGCCTGTGTCCTGTAACAAACACAGTGCACAGCTGGAATTATCTATATCTTATAGCTATTATTCTGAAATAAACCATAACTCAGCATGGAAATGATACACAAAGAAAAGCAAAGCAAGGACCTATAAGGATCTATTGCTTTTCTCTTTTCTTTTCTTTTCTTTTCTTTTCTTTTCTTTTCTTTTCTTTTCTTTTCTTTTCTTTTCTTTTCTTTTCTTTTCTTTTCTTTTCTTTTCTTTCTTTTCTTTTCTTTTCTTTTCTTTTCTTTTCTTTTCTTTTCTTTTCTTTTCTTTTCTTTTCTTTTCTTTTCTTTTCTTTTCTTTTCTTTTCTTTTCTTTTCTTTTCTTTTTCTTTTCTTTTTTCTTTTCTTTTCTTGCAAAAGAGGTAGCAAAGAGATGTGTTGCAGGACATGCTTAATATATCATGATACTGCAGCTTTACCCTACTTCTCATGGTGTGATTGAAGCTTGTGGACTTGAAAACCTCACATATCTAGGCTCAGTATAAAGGTCAGGCAATATGATAGGGACCTGTAGCAGACTTGCATCAAAAGTACTACTTTTAACAGTTTGATTGCCAGTGAGTTTTTCAGTTTCCTTTGTTAGCTGATCTCTGGAAGAATAGCTTAACATTTCACAGCTTTTGATTTTTACTTTCTCACTGCTGAGGATGTCTGGTAGCTTTAAAAAATATGTAATAGTTGCAAGAATCTTGAATAATCCACTGTCTCTAAACAGCAATGCAATCTGGGCTAATCAAGGAGATTTAAATGGCTTTCACAAAAAACTTCAGTGAGCACCATGTTGTGTTCAAAGCAGGGGTCTGATTCCAGCTTCAGCAGTTTGGCAGGAGGTCTCAGAAGTGCCTTGGAGCTTTGAGTTACCAGCCCTAGCAAGTCCATTGCCAATGGCAGAACAGAGCTCCTCTTCTCCTTGCTGGTGGGTCCTGCTGGCTGAGGGAGAACATCGTCTGCAAGGAGAGAGAGTGGCTGCTGAGGTCCTGCATTCTGCTGGGTATGGGGACTCCAGCACCCAAATGCAAAGTCAGAATGTGTCTCTGGATTTCCAGTGAGTTCAAAGTAACCTGGGATGCAGTACTGAAAACTTGGCCTGGTAGAGAGCAAAGGCACTGCTGGCTGCAGACATAGCCTGCATTTTTGGAGAACACCACCCATGGAGAGAGAGGCTTCATAGTGCACTGGGAATAACTGTATAAGAAACCTGATATGTTTTCCCTGAGTTTGTCTGGCTCCCTGCTTCAGGCTCTTGCCTCAGGGGTAATGCAATCTGTTTTATACAGCAGTAGCAGTTACCTAAATAAAAACCTTCTCAGGAATCACAGCAAATGTTCAAAAATTATAGCAAAAACTACCAGACTGTCTTGCAGAGAGGTGCTCCAACGTCTTGGTGTTAGACTTAGCTGCATGTGAAAATGTTGCAAGAAAAAAAAAAAAGAAAAAAAAATTGGCACTAATTTCTGAGTCTCAGTTGTAGTCAGGCTATGTGCCTGAAGCTGACACTTTCTTATGCCTAGTGTTTTGAGGTGTCTTCATTAAAGGTATATTTGGCTGTTGCATGCATGAAATGAGCTTTACTGGCTGTGTCTATGCAATATGCCCTGAGAAAAGACAAATCCAGAGAGAAAAATGTCTTTCCTAGTTTCTAGAAGCTAAAGAACAATAAACTGGCATAATCTTCTTGCTGATTTCAATGAAAAGGAAAGTTGAAAGCAGCCAGCAGAGCCTACCTGCTTCTCCTGTGACACCATCTAAAGTGTTTGAAGACTGCATCAATTTACTCTCTTTTACTAGGCAGGGACTTGGCAGAGGATGTACTGCTTTCCTTTTGTTACCTTGGTGCTGAAATGAATGTCACAAGCTGGCATCTATTCTATTTGGGATATAACATTGTAATAAGCAAGTGAATGATGCATCTCTAAAATTATGTACAAAGAACCTACTCTGGTTATATGTCTTTATTTGGTATTATGTGTCAACTTTAATTGTTTTGCTCTTGTCTTTGTCTAAATTGACTAAAATTGCTTTAACTGGGATTATATAATAACTTTCAAAATAATCACATTTTGTTACAGCATTTAGTGCAAAGTACTTTTCTGCACAGTGCAGCCTCTGTTTTTGTAAAAGCTATGTTCCCAGCCACCTGGCAGCTCATTCTCAGTTCATGCGCATTTGGTTAGAGCTGGCACAAAAAGCAGAGTTTTCCAAGGACACTCTATAGACTTGTCCAGTGGAAATTATAACCTCTATAAAATTTTTTGTGATCAAATTTTGTTTTCTCAGGCCTGTTTTGTCAGATCATGGTCTTGGGTAGAACTACTGGAGTCACTGATCTACTAGGGTGGCATTCCTAACTAGAATTACATTGAAGGTAAGCAAACAGTTTTTAAATAGCAGAGACTTTTCCTTCTGTTGATTCCATTGCACTGTCAGCATTAAGGACATTCAAATATTCTCACAGAGATAATCTGCCCACCTCCCAGCTTTTGTTTTTAAACTTTTAAATTTTTGATGTTGTTTTGGAATTTGCTGGTTTGCTGGGATTTTTTACCATTGCAGAATTTTTAATGACATTTAAGATTTATCTGAGGGGTATATCCAGAGACTTCAACCCTTGAGAGTGTGACAGAAAATTAGGAAAAGTGTTAAACCAGTAGAGAATATCAACCTCAAAAATAGCATATATCATGTAGTTAAAAATAATGAGTATTGTTTTAAAAAATAAAAAATACCTTATAGCCTCAGAATATGTCCTTGTCATATTTAGTAATATTTTTCTTCAGGCATTGCAGTAATTCTGTCAGGCTGCCAGAAGCATGGAACTGTTGCCCAGGAAGGTAACATGATTTGTACAGACCAGTCCGGGAGAACAGTGGCATCAGGAGAAACAGACTAGAGGCCATCAGAGCTGCAGGTAAATGTCTGAGCAATTCAGTGACAGATTTTCCACAGTCCTTCTGATCCTTACAGGAGCACTCAAGGAGCTAAGATCCTGTGCAGTGCAAACACATTAGTGGAGTCCTCACTGATCACCTAAACATATTGACAAATACCTACCATGTTCTGCCACAAGTATCTTTTTACAATACTCTGACTTAAAACAACTCCTTTGGATTAAAGCTTGGATTATTTGTACTATTTCATATGTTAAAAAATATAATTTGAGATGGGAATTGTGTGCATATGCAGTCGGATAATACAGATATGCAATCCGTCAGTCAGAAAGTTCTCAAGTTGTACAGATTGGTTCAGCTGCTGGGTCCAAGGCATTGTTTTGTTCATGCTGGTATTTTGAGATTCTTAAGTGAACAGAAATTGAGCTCACAGTAATGGTTTGCAGTCAAGTGGGGAATGTAAGTTTCTTTTTCCTCACTTGCAGGACAGTTTAAGTCATGAAAGAGGCTGCATTTACAAAGAGAGGTGCAAGAAAGTTGTTAGTACTCTATAAATCAGGCAAGAGAATCAAACCAAATTAATCAAATTAGGAAACTCCCATTTCTTTTGTTTCTCTGCTTATGCTACAGTATTATAGTAATCACAACAGAAGTAGTAATGACAATTTTATACAAGGGAAAATTAAAGTGAAAATCTGCACACATTTTTAAAAAGGGGCCTATTTGAAATTGTAAAATCAGCCTGAAGTTTGAAGATGAACCAGTTTTAGCTTTCATATTTTTCAGATTCTGTACTGCATTAGTTGTGTAACTCTGAACTTCATATAAAGTGTAAGTCCTCCTCACAGTTTAGTCAGACAAAACAATCCTTTTCCAGTCTAAGAACCATGGCTACTTCAGGCCCCCAAACAGTATTAACGAAAGCAAAACTAGGTGAATGTGATTTCATTACCTGAAGCTGTAACTGGACAATTAACCCCAATATGCAAATGGACCAAACTTATGAAATCATGAAAACTTGTGACCCATTGTTTATCTTGGGTACAGCCCCAGCCAGGCTCTTGTGCTGCCCAAGGTGCATCCTTTGAAGGCCTTTTTAATAAATACCTACTATATTCCTTTAACTCTGTCTAGCCTCTGTTATAGGCAATCTCTCTAGACATCACAAGTAACAGTAACATTTCCTGCAAACACCTTGCAGGGCACTTCTGCAATGCTGGGAATACTCTAAAAATGACATTATGTTATAGTGGTTTGCTTTGTGCTTCTGTATAATGAGCCTCAAATTAATAAATCCCCAAATTAATAAAAAATAATAATTCAGAGCAAATAAAAATTAGAATATCTTTTCAGTTGGGTGTTGGATTTTTTAAAACTTGAAATGATTAATTAATATATTGCACTGCTAAAAGTTCTCTCAATGACTGCATATGAACACTTAATTTTTGTGATTTTTTTATACCCAGTACTTAGATATTATTTTAAAAACTATCTCCATCTCAGTTTTTCTACTTGGTTGCATAAATATAAATCAGAAGTAATGCAGCTGAAATTAACAAAACTCCAATTCTGTAAAACCAGCCTAAAAGAAGAATTAACTTTTGGAACCTCTTTCTCTTTCATTTCATGATAGAGTAAAACCACTGCAAAACTATTGGATTAACTTGAAATCTATGTAATTTACATGAATATGAATAGAGAGTAGAAAATTTTTATTTTCAATAGCTGTGATAACTGTAGCCTTATAAAATATATGCTCTCCATAACTCCTGTCCATACAGAACTGGAGTACATAAATTGCAGATTACAGTTCCAGTAGGACTGAATCTCTGTTGCATAGGTTACTACTACAGACCCAAGGCTATGATGTGCAGTCAGATTCTTCAGTTTAAGGACTGACATGTACATGCTACATGCTTAAGTTCTTAGGCAGTTGTTTTAAAACTAGTCAACATGATCAGTGGATTCTAACGAATTATTCAACTTACCAGCCATCAGATATCTATTTCAAAATGAGAAAAACTGATTTTCTAGTCTGTGTTAGATCTGCACTGGGAAATTTAGGGGTGTGTGTGCCAATATAACAGGATGGTTTACTAACATCAAAGTGAAATGTTTCAGAGATGTGAGGCAGCACTGCCTCCTCCTGTTCCAGCCAGCACCAGCCTGGATGAAAAGGCCATTTGAAAAAGTAGATAGATCTTGGAGCTCATGTACATTCTTTTCCTCCTCTTACACACATTACTAATTTTTTATCACCTTGCCCTCACCTTGTTCAGCTGCCTTAAAAACAATGAAGTGGAGAATTCAGAGAGAAGGCACAGAAAGGGAGAAAGAGGCTTTCAAGAAACTTCTCAGAAATCAAGTAAATCAAATTGTCCCTTACATTCTTTAGTCTCTTATATGAATGAGAGAAACTGTCCCCATACCAGGAATGCTGAGAAATTATTCTTTTTCATGTAATAACAAATGTTGATGAAAGGGAATTGGAGCAACCCTGGATACATCACTACAAATCACTTTGGAATAAAGAGTCTTAGGGATATTTTTTTTCATAATACTAATAATGTATAGTGATATTAATAAAATCAAAAATCTCTGCTTGAGATTCCAAAAAATATATGGAATTAAAATATTTTTATAGGTTATAAATTAAATTTTAATGCATAAGAAATGTAGAAATTATAGTATGAGGACTCAAAAAACCTGAGTGTATTGATCCAAACTGCCTATCCACAAACCTTCAGATTGAAATGGTTAATTATTTGTCAATTTATTTTTAATATGATTAGTTATTCTTGGTTGGGCTTCCTCATCCATTATTTCCTGAGCCAGTACTGAATATTTTTATATTTTATATTTATATTACTGAATATTTAAGAAATATCTGTATATGAAGTGACAGTGCTATCTCCTTTTTTATTTTTTTTCCACAATTCTAAGGAAAAGAGCTTTTATTTATGATTTACTTATGTAGGTATTTGTTCACTATTTCAGGCTTTATATCTAATTCCACTTTCCATAACATTTTCTGTGAATGTTATCAACGAGTTTTCAGTGCTTTTCTTTCAAATTATTTGCTATTTATCTATTTCATAAGAAGTTTCTTAAGACTGTGATCTAAAGTCACACTACCAATAGAAAAAAAAATTACCTTTTTTACTTGTTTATAAAAATTCTGCATTACTAAATCTAAGTGTTTAGGTTTATTCTTGTCTGAATGGCTGTTAACTAACTTAATCTTTTAGATTCATCTGCTTTTCTTCAAGATATAATTTAGCAAGCAGAACAACACTCTGTTCTCCACTCAGACTGACGAGTTCACTAAGGAAACTGTACAACAGCCAGTGTAATTGCTTTCTCTAACATTTCAAAGGATGAGAGAACATACTGGAAACTTTAGGTCATGTCTTATCCTGCTATCAGCAGCATGCAGACCCCATGCACAGAACAGCCTTATTGGCCATGGCTATTTGGCGAAGCCTAATCTCATTCTATGATTTTAGAGATCTACTTATTTGATGCCTCTCTTTTCCCTGATTGTGGTGATGGATGCCATACTGCACTCAAGAATGATGAATTTGTTTCAGGTCTCTGAAGAATCAATGGTTATGTCTTTTATCTAAAGCTGATTCCACCTGCCAGGGCTTTCTACATAAATGTTCTGTATCACCTTGCTGACACTAAGATTCAATTTATCAGGAAAGGCCTTTTGTAGTCTGAACATCTGTAAAGCCAATGGATATTTTCCATGGCTCTGACAATGTTTGTATTTCACATTTAGAGAATATCCTTCACAAGGATCATTTCATCAGGCACTTTTAAAAGAATTGCACATGATCACCACAGAAGCTCCATTCAGTCCACCTTGTTTGGGTTTAATCTTAACTGTGTCAACAATTCAGTTCTAACTGATCCAAGACTATATCATGGTTTGTGTCTCCTGATGTGAAAGGATATGAAAAATCTCATCCATGTCTCTCTATGTCAGATTTAAGATACAAATTTCAGAGGAGGTGAAAATTTGTCCAAATATTGTACAGAAGTTTCCCCCTGTTTTCAACACTGGCACAATCCCAGAGTCTCTTTTTTTTGCCTTCAGATTAGCTTCATTTTATAAATAAAGTTGTTCTGTATATAAAAGAAACTGATTTGCTGCACCAATACAATGTGGGTTTAATCAGTTTTTAACTGATTTGCTGCACCAATATAATATGGTTTATTAGGCTACAAAATCATAGACAAAATAATGGCTATGTTGTTCAGATTGGAGATTAAAGTTCTCTTTCCTTTCTTATGATAAACCCAATGACATGGATATTTTGTGAATGTATTTGCCCTCAGCAATTTCCTATTTTAAACTCATAAATACAGTATACTGTATAAGAAAAACAAAACAAAAATAAAAACCACCAACTTGTCCCTGTGCCATATAGTACATATATAATACACAGGGTTCTGTGGAGGTCACCTGAAGTACATGACCCATTTTGAATTCCTTTAGTTTGCATGATTTTGTCAGGCTTAAGCTGATGATTCTGACAATATTTCTCAGCTTCCTGAGCTGAACATTTAAAACTGGCTTCCTACTGCTTTTCATACTGATGCTAGCTTTCAACTTGATGAAGTGAAGTCATAATTAAACAAAAAACATCCCATAGATAATTATAAAATATCACTCAGCCTATCATTTGAGCTGCCTGCAGGCATTTTAGATGCTTGTTTTTATTTGTGTTATGTGGCTTTTCTATAATACTAATGGCTTTATTTTTCCTGTACATCTTTCTCTAATTCCTCTCAGATGATGTCAGTTTATGATACTAGTTTAATTCTCTCAGATGTCTTTCCAGGACTCAGTGACCTCACTCTGCAGGACCGGACATTTGGAATGTACAAGTGTGCAGTAAAATTCCTGCCTCTTGGTATCAGCTCTCCCGAGGTGCTTTCTGCAAGTCCAAATCTGTGAGAGAAGAAAGTGCAGTGATGCCAGAAAGCTAGTCTGAAGTGCCTGATGATTCTCAGAAGCTATTTTTCTTGTGGGGTCATTCAATTATGTCTGAAATCAGTTCAGTGAATCATTTTGGTTTGCAAGTATAAAAATAGAAAATATTTTGAAATTGAGGGTTGTACTCAAACTGTAATTTGAAGAATGGTTCCAACTGTGGATCTGGGGGCTGTTCCATTTTAACGTAAATGCTGAGACTGCAGACTTATGTCAAGACCTCCCCGCTGAAAACTTCAAAGACATTCCTTCCAGGCAGAGAGTTTATTCTAGAAGAGTGGAAGTTCCTCCGTGAGGTTCAAAGGGTCATTGCTAGAAAACTCATTATCTGTAGGGACTAGTGACTTGGGTAAAAATCTGAAAAATACTATTAATATTGTCCATGCTCATAAGGTTACAGGATGTGGGCATTGGTCAAGAAATTGAATAAGGGGTAGAAAATTTCTGGGGGGAGGAAGAGGGAGTGGGATGAGATGTGTGAATGTGTTTACAGTATAGAGAAAGAGATTTTTCAAGTATGGCAAATTTTTTTTATTCAAAGCATCTAAACTTGATCTCAAAGCCAAACCAAGACTAGTGTCAAATTTTTTTTAAAGAGCTATCAAGGAATGAGGGAAAACTTCTTGTTGTTGGGAACAAATCCAGAAGTGGTGGAAAGTCATCCAAGTATATAGTCACTAAATTTTCTTTCTCCTGTACTTTCTCCTGTACAGAGACAGATATCAGGAGGTAAGATGCCTGGTGTGACAAGACTGGAAGAATGAAGTTGAGGTAAAAGCTTTCTATATATACAGACTGCTCAGTACCAACAATACTACTTCATTTTCAGAAAATCATAATTTTCTTTTCAGTAGCACTGCCTGCTTCAATATCTACAGTCAATTGCTTGCTCCTTGCATTCAATGTGCTCCTCTACTCAGAAGCACTTATGTCAAAAGATTCATTAAAGTTATAGCATGGTTAACTGTATGTCATGGGTACCACATAGAGCTCCAGAACACAGAACAGTGAGAGCATAACTTTCTTCTGCAAAAAAGAAAACTTTCTCAATGGTTGATGCCATCTGACAGCAAGGCACAAAATGACTCCCACTGACCCAGCAATCTGATGTTTTTCTCGTGCATATTATATCCTTAAAACATATCAGAAAATGAATGAGCATATAAAAGCAAAAAACCAACCAACCAAACAAAAAAATTCTCAAAAGCATATCCCACCCTGTTTCTCACAGACAAGGATAAGAAAGCAAACATTTGGCAGGCATCAATCACAGTGCCTGTCCCTGAGGTCACTTAGTAGAAGTGAAATCTGTGAGAACCTCTGGAGTTCAGGACCTATGTATACTGAATGCCCAGGCCATATCTGTTCTCACAGAGCTACCTATCCATGCTAAATCTAGGGCACAGGTTATAATGACAGGCAGTCAGAATATTTAATTGGTTTGTATGTTCCCTAGAGAAGAACAAGTTATATCTACATTAGTCAGTTAAGCATTTCCAGGTACTCTTATCAGTACTACAGTATTTCTGGAATGACTGCTGACACAGTTTTGGCCTGAGTCTTTCTAGGCAATCTTCCCAGAATTTTGTTTGCAAAATTTGAAAATTAACATAGGCAAGGAAACGTTCCCAAATATCAGACCATATATCCTGGAGAGTGAGCAGAGACAGTTTGGTTCCCTCTAGTCCTGGGAAGACAGAATATGTGCTGGCACTGTATTAGTTAACCAGCAGAATGAGGTGTGTTATCTAAGTATGCTGATCCCCTGACCCACTACTGAGTCAGAAGGAAAAATATTGGCCATTGCATTTCTCGCACCTCCCATGTGGATATGTGTATTTTTTGCACACTTGCTTTCTTTATGATCACAATATGGTTGAAATGCTGGTTTTTTCAAATGTTTTTCATTTTGTTTGAACATGTTACTATATTCAATAATTAACAAAAGATGAAGAATGATTATTAGCATATTTACATCTCAATCAGTAAAGATGTAACTAAAACTGTCTCTTCAATACCTTTGCTGTCAATGGAAAATGAAAGCTAAAAGGTCATATTTGAAACTAATGAATATTAGGGTTGTTTTTCTGGCTATTGTACCAGTAAAAAGTAACTGGAGTACCAGTAACTACATAGGGATATAACATGTGGTTCACAGATTTATGTTACACACATCATCATGACAGTATCATAATTTATTAAAAGAGAAATTAGATTGAAGATGTGAGTTCTGATTGAAATTAATTTTAAATATAATTATTATGATCCATGTGAGACCAAAAGGGCTTCTCACCATACACATTTTGAGTTGAGATGGAATCGCTTTTCTTCCACTTATGGGTTTTTACATTCACCCCATATGAATGTAATTACACTCATGGGGATCCCTCAACCTCTATATTTTGTTCCCTCAACTGCAGCCACAATTTTGATATTACATTAATAATATTTGTTCTATTGTTCTATTTGTTCTATATTTATAATGCCTTGTAATAGGCTCCAGAATGATTTTACAATCTAAAATGTACTCCTCCAAAGGATCCAACAGAAAAGTGGAACTATTTGCTACATGGAAAATAACTTCCATAGAGTCTAAAGCTTTTAAAGTTAATGCTATAATACTAAAATATTGGAGCATCTCACTTTATGACATGAAAAGCCTTTATCTATAGTATTCTAGCACTGCAATAATTTTTAGTTAAATGATAATGGCTGCTGGTTGTCATTGTTTCTTGACTGAATTGTTATAGAATGTTATCCAATTTTTATGACTTTTTAAACTAATATTTCTCATTTGTGTACTAAAGAGCAAAAAGAAGTATAAATTAAAATCAACAAGTTAAAATAACTGTGCTATAACTCCAACTGAAATACTTTGATTCTTAAAACTCAAAGAGTTTCCAAGAGACCTGAAAAATCACTTGGAAAATGTAAGTGGAGTGTCCTAAGTATAAGACATAAATATTGCCCACATATTTTTATTTTGAAGTTTGAAAGAGAAAATATTAAGGGTTGCACTGTATTGTCATAAACAAACTAAATCTTTTCATGTTCCCCTTCATTTGTATTTCATACACTAAACTTAATTCTCAGAATTCTTGAAATTTACTGTCAGCTGGATCTATACATAGAGGTGAAGTAAAATGTTATATGTGGCATCTCAAGATTATTCTTGCTATGTCCTCACAGATGACCATGCAGGTTTGTCATGTGTATAGTGTCATGGCATTGGCAGCCAGACCCCCATCCACGTGCTCTTTTACTGCCCCTCCTCCACAGGATGTTGAGGGTAGAAAGAAAGGTGAAAAAGCTCAAGGTTAGAGATAAATACAGAGAAATCACTTGCCAGTTACTACCACAGGAAAAATAGACTCAATGTGGGGGCAATTATGTTTATTGTCAAGTAAAAAAGATTTGTACAATGAGAAACAAAGATAAACTAAATCAACACCTTCATCCCATCATTTTCTTTTCCCCCATAAGGCTCAATCTCACTCCATTGCCAAGGTCTTTACCTCCCCTACCCCATGTGGTACAGGGGGATGGGGAAAGAGGGTTATACTAAGGCCATAACAGCTCTGATCTACAGCCCCTTCACTCACACTTTTTCCCTGCCTCTGTGTGGGTGCTTCCATAGGCTGCTGGGAATCATCTCCTCCACCATGGTCCCTCCATGGGCTGCAGGGAGATCTCTGCTCCAGCACATGGACCATCTTCTCCAGTTCCTTCTTCTCCCGTCTTAGTGTTCCCAAAGTTGCGTCTTTCATTTTTTTTCCCCTTGCTTCTCTTTGTCATCTGGTGATTTTGCCATTTCTTAAATATTTCCCCCAGTGCTACTCCCACCGTGTGCGTGGGTCTCAGCCACACCCCACAATGGGCAGTTGGATGCAGCTGGATCCAGCTGGAACCGGCTGTGTCCAGCTGGGGCAGTGTCATGGTTTGAACCCTGGCACAATGCCAGGGCCCCCATGAAGGGTATATTTTCAAAATGGTGGCTGTGAGATGTGACCCGGGAACAGAACAAAGCAGGCTCTCATTCGGGGATGGAGGGAAAAAAAACATAACACTTTATTTATTACAAATCTAGAAAGGAACACATACTAAACTAAGAATGAAAACCTTTCAGATACCTTCCTCCTCCCCCTCCCTTTTCTCCAGAGATCCACCACTCCTCAAATTATCAACCCTCAAATCCATCAGGGAGAGAGGAGTCCCCCCTTGCCTCATGGGCCTCCCCCGGAAGCACAATTGAAACCTCCTGTGCTTCCGCGTCATCCATGGCCCCACCCAAAGAACATCGGCCCTCGTGACTTCTCCCCCCATGTCCAGTGCTCTCACCACTGGACACGGGCCAGGACTGCCTTTAGGGCTCCCCGTTTAAAGATGCTCCACCCACTTCCAGAAGCAGCAGTCTCTCAACTCTTGGGACACCAGTCCCCCCCAAATTTCACCCCCTGGGGCCGAGGGGCCTCATGAACAGAGATCTTCCTCTCCGTGGAGACAGAGGGCATCCCACACCCCCTTCAGCCGTCTCTGTTCACGCCGCTGCTTTACTCTTGACTCCCGGGTGTTGCCTCCCCCTAAATACAGTCTCTGGGTCACAGGGAAAAAACACGGGTCTGTCCATGGCTATACAAGAAAGAGTTCAGCCCAAGGCCACTCCATCATCTCTTCCACTCAGGATTCTTCTCTCTTCCAGCTTTCCTCACGCTTGCCCATCTCTCATCTCTCTCTCACCTCATCCTGATTCAGGAGGATTCAGTATTTGTAAGGTTTCCATTAGTCTACAAAGGGGTTAAATTCACTTCTGCCTGCCCAAGGACTCCTACAGCTGCTGGGCACCTCTCTCGCCGCATCCCCCGCTTCTGGCCGGCTGAGTTGCCAGCACAATCTTTGTCCCTCTCTCCGGGGGGGCTGCCCAGACATTTCAAGTCTCTTCCACCCCTGCATGTTCTACTCCACCTCTGCACCTTTTGGGGCTCCCGGCCTCCTCCCTGTCATGGCCTCCCCCTCCCCCACCCAGACGCAGCTGGGCAGGGGAGAGGCCAGACCTTACTCACCAACGCCGGATTCCCAAAGAGGAAGTTCTCTGGGAATCTCCTGCTTTTAACCCCCGTGTGTTCTCAGAGGCGTATCCAAACCCTTAGTGGCCACCTTAAATGCCAATTTTGAATTTGGCCCCTGATTGGCCCGACTTAGACCTTTCCAAAAACACATTTCCGGGCCAAACCACGACAGGCAGCCTCAGCTTCCCTCATGGAGCCAATGCTGTTGCTGGGGCCTGGATGTCTGCAACCCATGAAAATGTCCTGTGCTTTTAAGTATTGAGGTTTAAATATTCATGAGGTTTTGTTTCTTAAAAATGTCGAGGTACAGTTGAATTTTCTTTTGCATTGTTATGAAAGAATTAAAAATATGTATTTGTTTTCTCTTTTTGCACTTGCTAACTCTCGTCCGTCTTCTTTCTTAGAAGTTCATAAAGCCTCAGAAAAAAAGAGACATTATTTTTTCCCTGATTCAGACTGAACATTCTGAGTGATCACAGGATCCAGAAATGAACGGATTATACTGCAAGATGGTGTAGTGTCTTAAAATCAGAAATGTGGTGCAGTCTATGATTCTGTGACATTTTAAAATAACTGTGTAAATACCAGCTGATCAACCATGATCTTTCTAAAACTTTCCACTCTGAGAACTCCTAAATGAGTTTGAAATCCACAGGCAGAACCAACACAAAACAGCTGAAAATTTTATTAAAAGGGTATGATTATGAAGGTATTTATAGGGCATCCTCTAGTTAAATCTCAAAGAACTAAAGAAGTAATTCTATGCAGATACATGGCTCAAAATTGCAATCACATGATACATTTCTATCTTTGATCACTAATTAAAGGGTTTTGTTTCTTTTCATTCAGCACTAGTTTCCTTCTCAATTTCCCGCAGTCATTCAGGTTAATCAATGATTTAATCATGTTATCCTTCCATCAGTTTAGTCTCAAATCCTTTTGTGGGATTTTTGCAGTTTAATAGAGCTAATTTTCAAGTTAGAAAGATCTGAAGAGATGGAGATTAAGATCTATCAAGAACCCACATAACTATCTAGTATTGATTTGCAGTCTTGAATGTAAAATCTCTGACTTTCATTTGAGATTTTTCTGTCTGTTTTCAGGACGCCTTCCCATTCTGTCTGAGAACCTTGTTTAGGGAGATCATTTTTCCCTTGCTTTATTTCTCATTTCCCATGACAATCTTCAGCATAGTAAGAGCAGGATCAGATATCTAATAACATTCAGAAATTACACTGAATGCTCAAAATTTCCAAATGTATCTGCTTTGTTAAAGGGCCCTGATAATCTCCTGTCCAAATGTAACAAGATGTAGGAATTTCAATTCACACTTATTTCTGCCACCCTTCCTTTAAACACTCTTCCTCAACAATAGATTATACAAGGAATAAGTTCTTACACTGATGCAATTATATGAAATAGAATGAAATAATTCTGAAATAATTTGTTTGAGGCTCAACATTTTGACAGTAAGAGGCATTATTGGATAAATGACAGCACAATCGTTACTTACCTTAGGAACAGACCTTGCATTTCCTAGTGTTGCAAAGCCACATGGGGTTTGACAGTCATCTTGATATTTCACTATATTTTTTTAATCTTTCTTATGTCATAATAGTGGAACAGGATTAATAGTTACATCCAATAAGAACAATGTATTTGTATCATAGATTTAAGCAGCAGAAATGATGTTTTCTTTAGTCTTTCACTGTTTTCTGATAATCCCTAATATTTATTTATATGTTTTTTTTAAATAGAACTATTTTCAACATGATTAGAATCTCTTTTTGAATGGGAATAGTAAGAATAGAGCTCATCACTCTATATGTATAGCAAAGCTTGTTTTACTCCTGTTATATTACTTTGCATTTATCACTATCCAGTCTTGCCTGTCAGATTATTGCCCAGTCACTCAATACTATAAGGTATTCCTGCAAATTCCACATATGACTTTTAGTTTTATCACCCTGAATAATATATAAATAAATTTAGTCACTTCAATATTTGGTCCTTTTCTACCTCAATATAATCAAAACCAAATCCAGCCATAGATGCCACTGGGGTCTACCTGGGACTTCTACTGACAAAACCTGCCATTGACTCCTACATTTTGCTTTATCCTTCAACAAGGAATTAATTCAATTAGACTTTTGAAAAGACCATTAATAAAATAATCTTTTAAGATGTCAGGGTTTGCTGTTGCTCATTGAATTATTTATTTCTTCCAAGAACTCTTAACAAACCTGCAACAAGTGATTCTCCATTACAGTATTCAAGCTATTTTTCTCATCATATCATAGTTACCTAACACCTACTAATTCTACTCATTCTTATCATTTCAACCACTTTATTTGGTATGGAAGTTTTTTGTTGATTTTTTGCTCCCTAGACATTGCTTTACAATTTGACATCACATTTATTACCCTCCAGTCCCCACATACTAATGCTGTTTTAAGTGTTAATGTGCTCTGAAGACCTTAGTGTTTTGATGGTTTCTTCAAGTTTTTGGGTGACTCTTTTTTTGCTATTCTTCTTTTTTTATTAAAAAAAAAATCTTTTGTTCCTTTTGCTGTTTTTCTGGCTAGTTTCCTTTAGAAAATTATTCCAGTCTGGGAATCCTTCCTTATATCAAGGAATTAATTTAGATTTTCTAGTATGAGCCTGTATTTTCATTTAATTTAGTTTCAAATTACCATATATCTTGGTATGTAACATATTTCTGTTAAGTACAGATCACAGACTGCTTATGTGTTAAACTGAACATTCAAAAGATAAAATAAATTGCATAGATGTATTCAAACATTTAGCAGAGCTGGTAAAAAGTAATAAATACTTATGACAGGAAATTTCCTTCAAACCTAAAATCTGAAATGAGAACTATAGAATACATGATTAAATAAAATAAATACTAGGCAAGTCTAACTTATATATGAATTTTAGTTTTGAAAAAAAAAGAAAAAAAAACCCAAACAAAAACTAAGCTTTTCAGGATGGTTCTTAAAGGATGGCGATTTCCTCTTTAAGCAAGCAATTACAAGCAATTCACCAACTTCAAGCAATTACACTGATTTTGAGATACCACTTAACAAAATATTTCCCACAGGTATTTTACAGAACTGTAGGTTTTTCAGGCTGTAGTGTCTGCATTTGAGTTTTCCTCTGACTCCCTTAGGCCAAAAGCTCATGAATCATTATTGTACCTGCATGCTGAGAAAGGCAAGGGGAGCTCATTCAGTTTATGTGGGCTGATTTATCCTCTCCTTCCTTATTCCCTTTCCATAAATAGGCCCCAAAGTATTGTTTACTCTAATTTCTTCTCAAATTCTCCCCTATAATCCTGCAGATTTGTTCTTGGTAGAGAAGGAAATTGAAAGGGACAAGAGGTTGACTCGTTGAGGTTTTTTTTACCAAAAAAAAAAAAAAATAGAGGGGGGTTGTGCATGAAAGACTGAGTAGGAGAGAAGAAAAGCAAAGCATAATACCAGGAAATTTGAACCATGTGAATAGTGACAGAGATAGCTAGTGTGTACAGGTGGTTTCTGTGCAAAACTGGAGTACTCCAGACACCACAAGAGGGCCAGGAAAAAAAATGAAAAGGGAGGTGGGGGAGGAGAAGGAAAGAGGGGTCACTTAAAAGTAATTAAGAAAAACCTCTTTCTGATTTCAGTGAAAAAACCTAATCCTTTACAGCATCCATTGTGGTGTCTTCTCCATTTCACTTTGTTTCATTTACTTTTAAAACTGTATTTTGTTTTTTGTTCCTTAATTCAAACACACGAAGAGAGTGATTGCTAAATACATTGTGAAAGTTTCAATTGACAATTAGAAGACAAATATGGACAGTTAGAATTAACATCTATTGGTTGTCAGTGTCTTTCTGTTAGGTTCTGTTGTGTATAACTTGATTTCCTGTTTTTACCCTCCTTAATATACATAAAAATTCCTCTTTTTGTCTTAAATATTTCTATATAAATATTCCATGTTTCATACAAATTATTATTCAAAGCCATAGTTTGTTTCTTCCCATGCAGTTAATGGACAAAGATTTAATCATTAACAGGTGCATACAGCTGTGCAATATTAATTCTCTTTCAATTCAGAGCAAGAAGACAAAATTCACTGACTTTTACAGATGCTAGTTTTGAAAGCATGACACTTGGAGTGACACTGTGGTCTTTTAAACTGGTCTCACAAATGCTTTACTCTGCATCATGGTGTCAGAACAAATTACCTTAGGTTTTCATACAAATTACACAGTTCAGTAAGCTGAGAGTACATCAATAGTCCAATTCTTGCATATCAATTAAAACCTATTAGCTGGATGCAAATATGTTTGAATTTTTTTTACTTTAAAGATGCATTAATGTAATAGATTTGTGCAGAATTAGTCACATATATAATATTAGAAAGCCTCACACTGTTTTTCTTTCTTTCTAGGTTTTGCTTTGATGATGCTGAAGAACACTTGAAAACAATTGATGTATGCAAATTTCTGCATCTTTTTCTGCATCTAATTAATTAAGCACATCTATTTCCCTTGGGAGCCAACTGTCAATGCTGATAAATAAATAATACACCTGATTTTTCATGCTGTCCAGTATCTCTCATTTCTATGTATTTTTATAATTATATATATAAACATGATTTTTCAAGCGCCAATTCCAGTTGCTAGGTTTTAAAAGTCCTATGAAGACAGGTAAAAACTAATGTTTTTGTAGGAAAGACATGTTCTTTTCTGTTTTCAAAAAAATATAACCTGTGCATACAGTGCTTCTCTTTTATGCTTCTGAAAGATTTTATTCCATATGCATATTTTTGTTCCATAGGAATTATTTTTAGAAAATAAAAGTGCCTTGAATGTTTTGTGTGCACTCTAGACATGTATTGTTTTTGCACAATCTGGTTCTTGGTAGCAGGTTGGAAGCTGCTGGAAGCTTCTACCATGTTCAGTAGAGCCAATCCTTGATGGCCCTGAAGATGGACATGTTGCCAGCCAAAAGTGGGTCAATGAGAGAGGCTGGTAATGTCTCTGTGATGATATATTGAAGATGAAAATCAAAACAAAGTTGCATGGTATTTCTTCTAGTCAGAGAAGAGGAGGAGGTGAGAACATGCAAGGGAAAACAACATGGAGACACCAAGGTCAGTGCAGAAGGAGGGGCAAGAGGTGCTCCAGGTGCTGAGATTCCTCTGCAGGATGTGTTGATAACTATGGTGAAGCAGCTGTGCCCTTGCAGCCCATGGGGATCCACAGGGAATGCAGAGATTCACCCTCAGGCTGTGGGGGAGGTACCCATGCCAGAAGAAGATGGATGCCTGGAGAAAGCTGTGATCCTGTGGGAGACCTGGTGGAGAGAGAGAATTTCTGCTTACAGGCTGGAGCAGCCTGTCCTTAGAGGACTGCACCCCACATAAGAGTGACCTATGCCACAGCAGTTTGGGTGGACTGTCTGCTCGTGGGAGGGAGTTCATGCTGCAGCAGGTGCAGTTTGGCTGCTGCTTGTGAGTGGACCATGCGGAAGAAGTTCAGAGGGAAATGTCTCACATGGGAGGGACCCCATGGTCTTACGGGGGAAGGATTCCTCTCCCTGAGCAGCAGAAGAAAATCTCATGATGAACTGACCAAAACCCCCATGCCCTGTCTCCTGGTGATGGCAGTGGCAAGGAGGGAGGGGCTGGGGAGGGAGTGGTGTTTTAAGGGCTTTTTTTACATCCCATTATCCTCCTCTGATTCTATTAGTAATAAATTCACTTTGCAACCTTATGTTGAGTCTGTTTTGCTCTTGAAATGTTTTCTCCTGGTCCTTATCTCAACTCATGAACCCTTCATCATTTTCTTTTCCTCCTCTACCCAGCTGTGGCAGGGGAGGGTGAATGAGCGACTCTTGTGGATGCCTGGTCAACACCAGGGCAGTGTCAAACAATGACAAGAGCATACCGGAATTTTGCCACACTTATTAGCTAAACATGGGACCTCACAAATTCAGAGAAACCCACTAATAAAGAAGATATTTTCTGCTTTAAAAGGAAATATGTACCATATACTTTTACAGTAATCTTTTCTGGTTTTAGTGCCTCTTGAATTTCTTTCTCATAAATGACCTCATGAAACCTATTTGAGAATATTAATGATGAAAGCTGTTTGAAACAGTGACACTCGTCATGTTCTCATCATCCTCCCATAAAAATGCTGTTGACACAGAAGTCTAAATAATTTCCTGTGCTAAATTTTCTGGAATATCCATTTTTCCAAAGGGTAAAGTCATATTCTAACCTTCTATTTTTAATGTTAAGAATAAAGGTCATGTTGAAGTCAGTATCCATAATAACATTTTAAACTTTACTTTAGAAACTGTAAATGAAATGGTTAGAAAGATTTGGTTTTGGTTTAAGATGGGGGTAAAAGAGAACAAGTACTTGGAATTTTCTGTTTAAACTATCCTAAGCACAATGTGTGATAGACACCAATGCCAAAAATGGCCTTTCTATTTCTGTGAATGCAGATAGAATGTACCTAAGAAAAACTATACACAGGTCTTCTGGAACTTCTAAGGCTCAGAAGGTTGTAATTGCAGGCTGTGCCTAAGGTGACTTCCCAGTGGGAAAATCTATTGCCTTGTAAAAATGTTTAATAGATGAGCTGCCCACGCTTGCTCCTTTGCAAAGGTGTTGATTTTAAAATCCCTCACTTTGGTGCTAATCAGTTCTAGCTCTGCTGAGTTTAGTAGAAATAGTCTCCATCTCAAGGCTAACAGTGAGCTGAGAGGCAGAAACATATCTTGCTCTGTTAGCTGCATTTCCTGCAGAATGAAGGGGTCTCAGCTAGGGGTAGTACATGGGCAGATTCTCTATTTTTGCTGTTGAAGTAGGTCTACAGCACTGGGAGAGCTCAGGACCATCCCAAGCAGGCTGCCTTCAGAGAGTGGGTTCCAAGGATGTGGAAGAGAGAATAATGAGAGTATTTGGAGGATGGCTGGGGTTGATCAGTTCTTCCTGTCTGATATTGGGTATTTATATGAGATGTTAAAGAAAATAATGCCTTAATAGTCAGTGTACCAAAGTTCTTACCCAGTACTCATATGGTGGGTGGGATTAGGAGTATTTCCTGTCATATTTCCTAATGGTCTCTTTTTCTCTTTAACAGAAAACACCTTTATGTAAATAACCATTCTGTGTGAGAGAAGTACATGAAGATCAAATTGCAATTTATAGAACAGAAACATATAACCATTAATATTGGAAAAGACTTTCAAGATCCTTAAGTCAAACCTTTGACTGAATGCCTCCATGTCAATTAAACTGCCACACTAAGTGCTACATCCAGTAATTTCTTGAACAATTCCAGGGGTGGTGACTCCACAGGTTGATGATTTACTGTTGTCTGGATTGGATCTTTTTTCCTTTCTGGGATTCTGTTTCCAGTAAACTGTTCTTAGGCCTGTCTGCCTCCTTAAATCTCTTTTCTGTCTGTCTGAGATGACTGTAAATCAGACGAGACCTTGCCAGGGTATTGTGTATCACAACTCACACAATGAGGCAATTCCTGTTACTCAGCAAGGCTGTCCGAGAAGAGGGCTAGTCATGGTTTACAACTTCTCAGCCTTCCCAGAGGCAGTGTCAGACAACTGGCCTTGCAGGGCACAGAGCCAACTTTTCTCTCAGCAGGGCTGTGCTCATGGCTAGGAGCAAGATGCGGAGATCAATCACCAGTGTGTCCTGGAGCCAAGAGGGCAAACTGCACCCTGGGATGCATCAAACACAGCATCACCAACCTGTCAAAAGAGATGATTGTCCCTCTGTATTCAGCACTGGTGTGCTGTGTGCAGGTCTGGACTTGATGTAATGCCCTGGTCCACTTGGTAGGTTTAGGGGAAGGTTTTGGGGAGGCTGCTCTCCCTGGTATCCAGTGACAGGACAAGTGGGATTGGTTCAGAATTGCCGCAGTGGATATTCCATTATTCCAGATTTGCCATTATGAAGAATTTCTTTATTGCAATGGTGGGAAACACTGGAACAGGCTTCCTAGATAGGTGATTGGTGACCTGAACCTGTCAGTGTTTAAGATGCATTTGTACAATGCCTTTTTAAAACATGGTTTAACTAATGGTCAGCCATGAAGCACCTATATTCATATTTCCTTTATTGTCATCCTGTACACGTGCTAGGGCACTTCTGAGGCCTTGCACATCAATTAGCACATCTTTTTTTCAGACACTGGAAAGTCAACAACACAAAAAAACCCTCTTTACAATGCTAGATTTCCAAACATCAGAAATTTAAGTAGGAGGAGACACTCTGGAGGACATGAAATCCAGCCTCCTGCTCAAAGTGGGGATAGCTTACAGTTAGGCTGGATTGCCCAAGTAGTTTTCCAAGTACTGAAAATCTCCAAGAACAGAGATTCTGAAACTTCTCTTGGCATGCAGTGCTCAACCACTCTCATATGATTTTTTTCCTTATATGTAATTGGAATTTCCACTGTTGTGACTTGTAACTCTTACCCCTTGTTTTTACTTCTAATGACTTCCAAGCCCTCTACAGATGTCACTTCAGCACCTTGGGGTGGAATAGGCTCTGCTATTTGGATAAAGTCATGAGTTAAATTACTTGTTCAAGACCAATCATCAACTAAAAGTCAGAGCCCAAGGTCAAGCTGTGTAATTATCCATAGACAAATTGGCATTTCTCATTCTCTTTTAAAAGAAAGAAATTAAAACAATAAAAAACCCACAACATGAGTGACTTTTTTTTTTCCTCGAGACATCTATGATTACTTATAAGAGTTACACAAAGTGTAGTCGTCAAAGCAAAAAAAAATTGACATTTCAGCTTTTCATTTTTTTCCCTCTGGAATAGTTTCCAAACTATTTCCATAAGCTGAGAATGTCTTTGGTATTCGTAAGTATTTGCTAAGTCTTTTAGACTTTTCAGATTTAGCAAATTGGCCAGATTGCAGTTTGTTTCTGAACTGTTCACCTCAACTTTTTACTTCTGTGAATGTCTGATTGTTTTTTCTTTCTGAAGGCTGTCAAATTTTGCAGACAGAAAGATGACTGGCAGTCTGACTATAGCGAATAGGAAGGCTGTGACATTCATTACAAATTCCTCAAAGTGTCAAGATTTACAAACATATTCATGAATACTCAGCTGTTATCTGAACATCTGCTAACTGTATATAGATTTATTCTATGAACCCACTAAACAGAAATCATTCTGGTTTTCATGGTCAGTACCATTAATGTCACCAGCAGAACATTCACCTGAGGCTGATCTCAGACTTCTCCTAAACACAGCTGAGCCCACGTTCCAGCTAGGGTGAGAAAAAGGCTAAAAACTTTCTCCAGGAAGATGAGGCAAATATTTATAAATAACTTGCTCAAAAATATCCAGGAAGCATTTACCAAACCTGGAAACTTATTTCTATTGATCCCAGCACAGAGCTTTGCAAATAATTTCAGATGCAATTTGTGTTTTCCCTAATTTTTAATAGCTTTCTCCCCAAAGGTAGACCATTTCTATTTACAAAAATAGACACAATGTACAGGTTTCCTGTGGATTGTACCCAGCCTGCTGGATTTGTCAGACAATATGTCAGACTTGATAGTACAGGCCAGCAGTTTCCAGTCATTCCCCCTACAGAAATAGTGTTGAGTTTTTGTTGTTGTTGTTGTTTTTCGGTTGTGCTGTGTTTGTTTGTTCGTTTTTACTAGGGAACGGGAAGGAAGCATTGTAGCTGCTGGGATAGAAGGACAGAGATCTGTGGTGAAACGTTAAAGCTTCCAGGCAGGGTACTTAAAGGCAAACAAAGGTGCTTTCAGTCTGTTCGGTTGGAATCCCGTGTCATGTCTCAGAAGTCCCTCAGGGTGGGGCAGACATACTGCTGCAGAACCACACTAGCTGAACGCCATGTACCACAGAGGTGTTCACAGAAACAGAAAGAATAGGAAATTTAAAAAAATAATTTAAAATCCTACCTCTGCATATTAATGTTTCAAATTGCTGCAGTGTCCCAAGCTCAGCTGCATTTTGAATTTTTTTCAGAATATTGCAGTAGCTGCAGGAAGTTTTAAAAAAAAAAAAAAAAGCCTAGACTGCTTGCGTGTCTGTTAGTTTCTGATAAATACTGCAGTGTAATGATTCTGTCCTGAATTTGTGTACCTTACACAGTGTAAAAGCCAACAGACTTTTGTTTAAGAGGCAACCTCCTATTCCTTTGCATAGAAGAGCCAAGACACCTTCAGGTCCTGCTGGTGTCACACGTGGTGCAAGGGCCTAGAAGTTTAATTTTTATTATATCTGTATTAGTTCAAATTCAGAGATGAATTTCAGTTGTGGGTAACTGTTAATCTAATTAAGAATTTTCTTTTAACTTCCTCAACAGACATGAACACTACAAAAAACTGAAGTGGAACTGGTTTATTTCTTTTCATATTGGAGAGTTAATTCCAAAACCAAACCAGAAGTCGAAGTGAATTCAAACTTTGTCCACATAAAAATCCTAAATTATGGTTTGTAGAATATAAAAAGAATTTAATTTCTTATTCATTAACTAGTAATATACTTTTGTGGTGGGAATACTATTTTTCCAGTTGCTCACATTTCTTTGACATTCTGCAAAGTCATCTGTCTCACAGAAAGGATATTTGCTGTCTAGGTCACAAATATTTCCAGGCAGTAACAGAACCCCTATTCCTCTCTTGTATAAAAGCCACAGAAGCAAGCCCAAGCTAAAGGATGTTCTAAATCAGCAGTATCAGTTATAGGTCACTTAACAGCTTCTGTTGTCAAGATGAAAGAGGTCTGAGTCACAGGCATGCATACACAAGCACGAGTGTCATGTCACCATAACCTCTTTATATGCTATGCCTGGAATGAAGAACAAATGTATCCATACTTCAACCTCTTTTTCTTGAGAAAATCACAAAGGGACCAGAGATACTGTTGAGCAAGAAACTATTACAGCTGCAGACTTTATACAGATTTGACTTTATACTCTGCATGTCTTTAATATTAATTTAGTCCTATTACTGTAATTCTTCTCATTTGATGGCTTTTACACCTCTCAAATATTTGTAAATTTATTTCTCTGCTCTGCAGCTTGTAAGCCAACCTAAACATACTCAAGAATTGTAATCATTGCTGTATGGAGACATGGGAAATGGGACACATCAAGCTGCCCTAGGTAAGGCTGCTAAGAGTGTACTGATGAATGGTGACCCACACAGGGAAGGTCATCTCATGTACAACACCTGCACATTTCTGCTTATAATTTGAAACTGGAATGCCTGTGATTTTCCCTCTATTCCACAGCCTGTCTACAGCTCTATATTGTTCTGTTATTAAAGGAAAATACATTACACTTTTAGGTATTTTGAGCAGGATTTCTTTTGTTTTTAATAAATATTTCCACCCCTAAACAAAAGTGTTACTCAGGATATTCTGTGCTATGTGTTTTCTCACTGATGAGGAGTTGCCTTCAGCAAAGATGAAACTTTGAAGGGGATACCATGCAAGAAAAATTTTCCTGCAGACTATATTCACAATCTGGTAAAAAAGGGAGAGATGGAATAAACTATTAGTACAGGAAAAGCAAAGCATCTCATCTGTTTGTCTTTATCAACCTGGCTATCACAGCAGTGAGAAAACATAAAACAAATAACAAACAAAACTGAGCAGGAGACATTTTTTGGAAGTGAGAGAGCTGGATGGCGTAGGTAAAAGCCTTAGTATTGATCTGGCTGTAGTCAAAGGTTAGGCATGTTGGCACCTGCAGCAGATCACCTAGTGGAAAAGAAAAGCTATCACTCTCCTTTGCAGCTGGAGGAAATGTAACAGGCACCATCAGGCTTTACATCATGGTGTCTGGAGCCCTGGTTTGGATCAGCCTCCTTGTCACTTGTGAGGAAGCATGCTGTTATCATTTTGTAATCCTGTGCTGTTATTTGTAGCTCCTGCTTGGGTCTGTTTTGTAGTCAAGTAACAAGCTCTGGGGTTGTGACCTTTTTTCTGTATATTTGTATATTTTCTGTGACAGTTTTGACAGATATGACAGTTTTTCAAGCGCTGCAAAAATGTGCAAAATGATTAACAAATTATTGTTTGTAATGAAGAGTAAAACTAAGGAAGGAAATAGAATCTCACTTTAGAATAATTTCACTGGTTGTGAAAGGTAGAATGTACCCATTCCTTAGCCTTGGGCCCTATTACAGGCATTGGTGGTGTTTCATAGTATGCCATAGTTAAATAAGGCCTAGGGAGCTACAAGATGCATATCTAATAGAAATCAGAAATATTTTCTTTCCTATCATCTTCTTACAAAAAATGGCTGTTCTAAACAAAATCTATATTAATTAATTCTTGAAGGCAAAATCACCATCCCCAGATAACTGATTCCCACATCTGGATTTCAGTTGCAGCTGAGCAGTGAAAGTAACATAAGCCTCCTCACGTTGTTTTGAAAGCTGTATTTCATGGTACCATCCATTCTTTTATAGTTTGGTTACTGGAAAAACAGAATTTTTTATTTAATTATTTTGATGTCTTGCATACACATCCAATTACCCATCTAGTAATCTAGGATTACCCATCGAGTCATCTAGGATATTTGTCCTCTTGTTTAAGGTCTCTATCCAAGTAATTAAAATAGCTAGTGACTTTTACAGTATCCATAACTTACCCTAATCTTTTTTCCCTCATCTTGATGCAAATCAGCTAGTACTTCTTTACAATAGTGTTATA